>NC_061118.1:92354677-92579635 GCF_002878395.1 Capsicum annuum | reverse complement strand
CGAAACACACGCATATACATATATAATATGTATATGCGTGTGTTTCGAAAAGGTGATATTTTGAGAGCATGAATTATATGAAATCCCTCTCTTAATGTGAATTTGTTTTGAATGTGCATATGATGTAAATTGTTTGAAAACATCTTGAAAAGCATGACATGAAATATTTGAGAATTGATATGATTTTGACTTGAAAACGAGAGGGTTATTTGTGTTGAAACATGTTGAATACAATGGTTGAATGAGAAGAATAATATGATATTGATGGCTTGCAAATAATATGATATGTGATTGAATTAGATAAAATTTGAATGCATTGATTTTACATGAGATAGGTGGATGCCCGAAGAAGGCGTTTGAGTGTAAGGGCTCATCGCTGGAAAATATGTTTGCCAAAATGGAAATTTGGTACCAGGCTAAGTGATCTTGTGTACTTGTCTTTATGTCATTCCCAAATTGGGACTATAGGTAGGAGCCCGGGCTAAGTGATCTTAGACACTACCAGTGGGTCGAGACACCATGCTTCGTGGTCTTGTGTGTCTCTCCCTCACTTATACTCTAATCTCGGCGGCAATCGAGGTTGGGAAGTTGGTGTAAATTATGTAGGGTATTCCACCTAGCTCAGTTGCATTTCATTGTTTTTGAGAAACTATTGCATTACGCCCATGTGTTTTCAAATGATTTGATACGAAATTGGTTTATAATGGCTCTCAACTATATTTTCTAAAAATATTATGTTTTTTTTTTATATCTCTGCGTGCCAGTACTTTTGTGCTGACCCCCTCCCCTCTCCAACCTCTCAGGTTTAGAGGCCCAATCTAGGGGTTAAGTGATCAGTAGATCATTCAGACAGAGTTGCAGAGACAAATGGTGAGCCTGCTATGTTTCATAAGGTCTTATGTCCTGCAGTCCTTTAGCTTATATTTTGTTTTAGGGTCTACTAGGGGCCTTGTCCCAGTTTATATACAGTTAGTTGACTCAGTCATTTATTAGAGATTTTCGCAGACAGTTGTTTAGAGGTTGACTGATGTTGGGGGAACTTTATTTCTCCGTTATTGTTTCTTTTCATATTTATGACCATGTTTCCGAATTATTGTTCTTCTTCCGCTTTACTTTGATCATATGAATTAGGTGCATGATTACCAGATAGATAGGGGTGTTTTGGGCCTTCATGGTTCAAAATGCTCGTCACGGCCAGGCACTGGTTCGTGTCATGACATGAATTATAGAAAAGGCTCTTCCAAGTTAAAATATTTAACTCAGACCAAATGATACAAACACCCCATTGAAATCAACCTTCGGGCTTTAAGATAAGAAATGAACCTTCCCTTAGGTGTTAAGGAACCACCTTCCCATATAATGACCAACTCATTAGGGAATTTAAAAGTGACCCTATGGTTCCGAAAATCTAAGGAAGCATAGTAAGAGTGCAACCAATCCATCCCCAGAATGACATCGAAATCAACCATGTCCAACTTGACCAAGTCTACATGAGTATCTCTACCACCAACAGATGTCACATACCTGCTATAAACTCTTGTAACAACCACAGAGTCTCTCACAAGGGTAGAAATAAAAAAAGGAACCGACAGACTTTCGGGACCATAATTAAGATACACAGCCACATACGGGGTCACATAATAAAGAGAAGACCTTGGATTAAGCCACTCATCATGGGAAAAAAGTCTCAACATACCCGTGAGAACATCAAGAGACACCTCAAAATCCTGGTGAGTAGTAAGTCCATACAAATAGTTACGGCCGATGCCGGTTCCAGAAATAGAAGCAGAGGCAGACATGTCACCCTTTAGAATGGGAGTAGATGGAGTAATAATAGGGACCCTGTTGGTGCAAGAAGCTGCTAGAGAGGGGAAATCACGCTACGTATGCCCACCTAACAATAAGGGAAATATATGTTTCTCCCCTTCTCACACTAACCATGATGACTCTAACCACATAATCTGTATAGAGGGCGAGGTAGAGCTGACTAGGCACCACTAGCTTGAAATTGGGCACCTTATGCTCGGCACCCACCCCTAAACAGTGTCCAACAATCGTCCAAATACTTTGGGTAATGAGAGCTAATACTAGTTGAGGAGAAATAACTAAAACTCTACCACTTCTTTTGTGGCCACTTACCACCAAAACCACCACTACTCTCAAAAGGCCTAAACTTCTTACCTTGCCTATCACTAAGCTCGACTTGCTTTTTTTTCTCTTCTTCCACTTGTTGAAAATACACAATCAACCTAGAAATATCCATGTTCTCAATCAACAAGGAAGCCTTGCTCTCAAGGAGTAACTCATGAGACAATCCCAAGAAAAACATACGCATTCTAGCCCTCATGCTAGAAACCATTTTGGGAGCATACCTTGACAATTGATGGAATTTCAAGGCATACTCTTGAAAGGACATCCTCTTTTGATTCAAGTTAACAAACTCTTTTGTCATTGCCTCCCTTAACACTTGAGGAAAGAAGAGATCTAGCAAAGCCACGAATAAGTCCTCCCATATGGCGAGACTAGCATCAACACCTATAGACAACTCCCACCTCTCGTACCATTGGTACGCTACATCGTTTAATTGGTAAAAAGAAAACTCAACGGCCTCAATCTCAGAAGCATACATGATTTAAAAGATTTTCTCCAGTTCATCAATGAAACCTTAAGGATCCTCCTCAACCTTCATACCAGAGAACATAGGAGGGCTCAACCTTATCAATTGGCCTATTCTTTTGGCCTCAGAAGAAATAGTACCTTGAGTACCACACTCCGATTAATAGGCTACTAATTAAGTTAAAAGGTTGATTGAGTGACGAAAATCAACATTAATAGCATCATTTTGAGGTGACGATAAAGAAAGGTCACTTTCATAGTCGGGGTTAGTGAGGATAAGTTGAACCCCATAAAGATGGTCGAATACCGCAGCCCTAGCTTGAGTCTAAACTCCTAAAGTTTGATGAGCTTCATCCATAGAGCCTTAAAAAGGGTTTTCCTGAGTTTCAGATCTCCTTTGAGGCATGATCTAAAAGATAACAAACAAAAACCAGAGGAATCCAAGACCTTAGATTCTATAGCTTGAGATTGAAACACAAGAAAGGGAAATATTTCCTAAAATGTCTCATAACTCAACTTCAATAAGTATGGAGAACTTCACACCCATAAAAGAGACTCTACTCGACACGGTATTATGGACAACCAATTGACCATGAAACTATGCTATGATACTAACTTGTCATGCCCCAAAACTAGGGCATCCCATATAGGTACCTCAAGCCCACCTGAATCATAAATCGACCCGATAACCTATCATATTCATCATATCAATCACATGGGTTGGGTGAATCTCGACTAAAAATAAGAAAGAGGAAAACATACCACAAGCATAAATTAAACAATAGCTAACTATTTCATAAATGTCAACACACTAGCCAATATAACTAACTCCACAGTCATCTATAATACCATTATACAAACCAGAGTTTATAAATGTATATATGGGGACAAGCCCCTGATAATGGCCAAACAAGCCCCTGATAATGGCCAAACTAAGTAAAAAAAATGACTACATCTACAGATAGAAGACCAAGGATGGATGTCTTCCTAAGAAAGGAAGCTCACCATTCCAAAGCTTATGCACGAACCACTTTGAATAGTCTAATCACTATGTAGGAATATAAGAAGGTGTTTTGTCCCCTATGTCACGTGGGGACATAGCATCCGGAGATAATTAACGGTTGGAACACTAGCATGTAACTCAAGGATAAGGATAAAATAACATCATCATTCAACAACAAACAATATATCATATTAAATCACATTCATAACCTTATCGATATATTTATATAGACATATCACATGCTAATGAAGGGGACAAAATTTATCATACTTTAGGAGAACTCATTCATTATACATGCAATAGAAGACTTCAACCTTCCACACTTATAGAATCAAGCATTCCTCACTAGGCATTGGACTTTAATCATATTCACATATCATTAAGCAAGGGACTCTAACCATATACACATCCATTTAAGTGAGGGGCTATAACCACTCACACATAATCATATAAGTGAGGGACTCTAACAGCTCATACACATTCATTCAAGAAAGGGACACTAACCACCTGCTCACATATTTGGCATGGGACTCTAACCACATGACATATTAGATAGGGGACTCTAACCCCAAGCCAATTCATTTAGAGAGGCACTTCGACCTCAAGAGATCTCATTATATAAAGGACTTTAACATCAATCCATAATGACTATCATTAGTTAATATTGGGACTCCAACCCTTTATCTATATAACCTCATATATTCAATTCCATACATAAGGAGCCTCTATAGCTCAACCATTTAAATAGTCCAATGCCTTAGTTCAACTCATCATATAATTAAAACTATGGTTCTCAAGACCCTTACATGCTATTCACACTTCATTAGCAATTCTATACCATAATTTAATTCAACACACAATTCAAGTTCATTTTCATGCTAGGGACTTTACCCCCTTATTACTCATCAAGCCATTAAGTTCATCAATTACACAATACATGGCTCATTTTACCTTTACAATATCATTTATCAAGCATTCATACATTGTGGGCCATTACCCCAGTTCAAAGCATCATCATTATGTACTAAATATCTCACTTAGATATTTTCATAAACACGTGTTTTCAGAGCTTCTACATAGTGCTAGATTAGAGAGTCAGAGATGGATATCAAAAATCTTTAATGTCAGTTAGAGGATATGAGGAAGCTCAAGCTCTAGTAAAGCTCATGACTAATTCATCCCTTTGAGGTTCAATATTGGGGATCCCAAGTCTGATTATGGATACCTCACAGCCAGGATAATATTTGGCCTATCAAGAGTTCTCGGATTGGAGTTGGGTCTATTGGTGTTCATTAGGGCTCTTTACTAGTTTTTGAGTATGATATTGGGTTTTTTGAATGGGCCAGGAATATTCTTATGTTATATGCTTCTAATTCAGACATGGTGTATGGAATTATTAGAGGTTTAGCATCATCACTTTTCTTAGCATCAAAGCAGTTGATAGCAGTTGAATCTTCTTTCTCTTAGATTGTTGATCATTCGAGGGTCATAGAGAGAGCATGCATTGAGACTTATGGAGATGGCGGTAAGAGACCATGCCATTAGTCTAGTGCTATTGGTATTTTATTCAAAAGTGAGGATTCTTTTGGTAGAGGTCAGCTTCACATGCAGCCTATCGGCCCTACGTAGGTAGTATTTTAGATTATGGGACGCTATCAGATTAGTCATGGTGATTATTTTTTATCAGAGTGTGTAGTACCTTAAAGTAATCCGAGAGCTTATTTTAATTATAGTGAGATGGGATGCAGGTCTAAAGAGTGTCTCCGACATGGGATTACTGGTCATCTAGCTCATTGTCTCATAATGTTGAGGTACCTTTAGTTAGAGATAGTGCGCTTAGTGCCTTAGTTGATAATTCAGTCAGTTTTGGTTTGGACTCATTTAGATTTATCCTCTCATAGACTCATCAGGCATGTGATTGCTTATTCCACCATGATAGGTGTGCTTTTGTTTCCCATATTTAGCTTTCTATTTATGTGTACTGGGGTTTTTATACCAATCAATTATTTTATGCCTTGATATGTTCATATTGGTCGTTGTGTGCCTTGTTATTAAATTCTTGATTATATGACTACCCCTATGGTTTATTTCTTTAGTAGTGGATGGAATAGATTTGTACTGATATTTTCTCCCTATGGGTGTAGCAGTTGGGTTTGAGTCCTATTTACTTTGGCATATTGGCTTTATTGTGGCACTTGAGTGGTAATTTCTATTAATGTTCATTTTGGTACTGCTTATTCATTATATTAAAGTTTATATTGTCGTCATTGCTTGTTGTTATTAATCTCTTTGGGTAGCTGTTTAGACTATTGTTATCTAATTAGAATACCATTCCTTGCAGTTCTTATTCATTAGCCCAGACATCTATAACCCAATTTGATGATTTCTTTTCTATAGCAAGGTGAGGTTGGTTGTTTTCCTCTTTTGTTGGATATGCTAGATCGATTGTGGAATAGACTATGGTATTGAAAATTTTTTTACTTTATGTTGTTTTGTTAAGATTTTAGAGTTGGCAATTGTGTTATATCTCCTGTTCTCAAGTTTGGGATTCTTGGACTTGCCTCCTAGGTTACGAAGGTTTTGAATTGGATATCATTCTCTATGTAGCCCATTTGTTTTGAGATTGACCAGTTCATGATCAATTCTTCTCTTGTGACTATTTCATTGCTCTATGTGGTTTTGATATTGATATTGAGATGTCCTAGATTTATTAGATTCACCTTCTTGTGGCGGTTTGCTCTTAATACTAATGTGGAGATTGGATACTCCATTCTTATCGTGATGTGGTTCTTGTCTAAAGTGGATTTAGAGAGTTAAAGGTGGGTGGTCTTTCCTGTGATTTCTTCTTGAGTTGGCAAATTAGAAATTCTTTATCTTGAGTTGTTGGTTTATTTTTTTATATTGGTTCTTTCAACTTTGACCTTGGGTCTTTAGTTTTCTTTGGGATTTTTGGATGATATACTCAGTGGGAGTAATATACTTGTGTTGGATTCAACTTGGCTTTATTCTCTGTTGATGGGACATCTTAGAGAGAATCATTCAGTGGTACGTATTTGTGCCTTAAACTTCTGGATTTCAATTGCGATTATCATCTGGGCTAGTTGTAGCATTAGCATAGATTACATTCCATGGTTATCTCCATTTGTGTGCCCAAATAGCTCTTTTAGGGCTTATTCTCATGTTTTCCCATATGGAGTTTCAGCAGATCATCTTAAATTCATCAAGTTTTCTATAATGAGATTGCGTAGATAGGATTTAGGTGATTTTCCTCTTAGTTTGGATTGCATAGTAGGTGTGGAATGGTGAAAGAAGGTTATATTTGGATTTGGAATTAGGAGTATGACCCATGCCTTGGTTTGATTTTAGTATAGGTAAGCCTCTAATTGATTTGTGCTTGTATCGACATGGTATCATAGTGTCGTGGTTTGGCTTTGTGTAGATCAGCCTTCTTCGGTTCAGTTGGAGTCCAGTTGGTGGTTGAGGTTGAGTTTTGGCTGTTTGGAAGTTAAGTGATAGACTAGTTGAAAAATGGATACATGTGGCAAAATTCCATAAATGTGTTCTCTCTTTGTAGAGGTTATCTGGGTAGTAATGCTTGGAGCATGCGGGCCCAGTTTCATGCTTTCAAACTTTTGTAATCTTTCTATACATTGACTTTTACAGATAAAAGTCCTTTTATTAGTGGATATTTTATTTCCTTGGTTTGGATGGATTTCTGGCATTATGAGCCTTCCCACAGCGGCCACAGGTTATTTATGAATTGCCAAAACTGTCGGTTCAGTGATCAAACAGTTCATTTGAATTTTAGGTTCATTTTCCTATTTTGGAGCTTTCACTATTTAGGACTTGGTCTCAGACAAAACTCCTAGTAGATGACCTTGGATGAGAATTCTGACAGTGACATTAGCTCCAAAATATCAATTTTAGGCTAGGTGGACTCTTAGTTTGGTCCCGAGGCACCCAAGCTCATTTTGACCTATTGGTCGGAAAGTTAAGAAATTGAAAATTAGGTGTGGGACTCACATTTCATCGAAAAAACCTCAGATGGAAATTTTAGTTGTTCCATTGAGTTCAGAACATCAAATTTAGTATGGTTACATAGTTCGTAAGGGATTTTTGATAAATCTGGAGGGCTTGGATGAAACTTGGAAGATTTTCCAAATTTAGTTGTCATCTGGTACCACAATTATAGCAACCCAAGGGCCGCGATTGTGGTACTCTTTATAGGGAGAAACTGTGATTGCGTTGAGAGGGTTGCAATTACAGCTAGCATGTGTAGCCTTAGATGGTGCGATCGTAGGTCTCAAGTCATGATAGCGGTACCCGAGGACCTGGTATAGGTATAAATACCCCAATTTTATCTTGTTTTCGACTGTTTCTCACCCATTTCTTGAGATCTAAAAACCCTATATACAAGATAAAGTAGAATTGAAGCTTGTAGATGGTTTGGGGAGCTTGGTTAATGATTATTCTGTGGTAAGATTCATTCAGTTTCTTCATAAATTCTTAGAAATTTGGGCTTTGCATTCCTAAACTTTAAGGGTTGATTTGAGACCCGATTTGTGTTCTATTTGTGCTCAACTTTCAAACATAACTTCCTTTTCCTTTGAGGGACCTCGTGACGGGTTTAATTTTGGATTCTGTTAATGGGACTCATGATCTCGTTCTTGATTCAAAATTGGACCCAACCTATTATATGGCAATATGGCACTTATTTGACTCCTAATAATGTGTAGATTACAATTTTAATAGCATAGAGCATTTCAGGATCGTGGAGTGAAGACGGATGTTTGCTGAATGATTTAAGTATTTTTGGTTTGACTTTGAGGTAGGCTTCTGTCTATTCTTCTTCACAAGATGATGTGTGTTATATAATGTATGTGAATGTGAATGTTTAGGTTGATTATGGATAGAACACCGTAACTTAGCCTTGATTATTCAGCTTGGGGATTAGATAAGTAACTTGACTCATAAGGTGAAATGCTTATTACATTTTTAGGATCCTAGTGATTTTTTCATAGACTAAGCTAATTCGTAGAATAATTGTTCTATTATGCTAGATTTGGGATATAGTTTAAGTGTTGGAAGCATGATTACTATGAATATCCTTATGTGGAATATTTAACTATTTTGTAACCATAATTTAGGTGGATTTGACTTAATTGCTCGTGTTCTTGGTTGAATTCCTATCTTAGGGATAATTATAGCTTATGTTCCATCTAGAAGTCAATATAGACACCTTATCTTAGTCTGGGGTACAATTTTCCTAAATATGGAATTCAAGGATTAGAAGTGGATTCCTCCGGTCCACCTTAGGCCAAGACTTGTGTTATTCCCTTTGACTTATTTACACATGTTAAACGTAGTTGAGACTAGTGAGCCTTTAATATAAGGTTACTTCATGACTTAGTGAATGATGATGGTTTTCCCTAGATTATGATTAATGACATGTAGCTATGATAGGGCTTTCAAAACTGATTTATGATTTGGTCCATCAACAAACTAAACAATATAGGAAAAGACATATTATGATATATGGCCTATAGATATAGGATGTCTTATAGAGGTGATATGCCTCATAGTTACGATATATGGCCTATAGATATTGGATGCCTTATAGAGGTGATATGCCTCATAGTTATGATATATGACCTATAGATATGAGATGGCTTACAAATATGATTATTGATATGAGTTTCAGATATGTATGTGGGCCTAAGGTCGTGATTATGATGTTGTAATTATTCCGGACACATTATTGGGCCCAACGTCGTGTTATGATATCAGTTGGACATCTAGGAAGTATTTATCCTTATAAAGGATATGGTTGTAGTTTATAGATATATTGATAATTATGGTTCCATTTTTTGAATACTGGTGATGGCATACATAGATTCGGTATATTCATGATCATTAAATTGGTTAAATGAGATGATTCCTACTAAACTATAAATTTTATTAATTTTTTCCTAAATAGGGGTTAAAGCCACTTTTTACCTTAAAAATAGATTTCTTCATAATAGTAATTGCACCATCTTAATGAATAACCTGTGTGTCAAGAGATTGGAAATGATGTTTTAAAGATTTAACTGAGATAGATTTCAGTCTATGATTTTGATACTACTTTATACTTTGGTTGTGAGAGAATACCACCTTTCTGTACTTTTATAATTATTTAGTCCCGAAGTTTACCCCGGGCAATGGATTTATAGATTTATACTCTTTTAGCCACGACTTAGGTCTGTGCACCTATTATATATCTAAATGCATATCTCTCCGTATGGGATAGAGGAGGAGGATTGTATTAATGATATGAATTCTGGGTACAACTCGATGATAGATTATAGCATTGATGTTATATATTTGATAATGACGGCATGCTTATATGCCCGACAAGGCCTGGGGATGATTGATGATGTTGAGGCTATTGATTATATTTAACGGTTTGAGTCTGGCTATTGATTGTATTTACTAGTTTGAGTCCAGCTATTGATTTTATACTATCGGTGTGAGTCCAGCTATTGATTATACATTTACCGATTCGAGTCAGACTATTGATTATATTTACAGATTCGAGTCCAGCTATTAATTATATATTTACCAGTTTGAGTTTGGGTATTGATTATATATTTAATAGTTTGAGTCTGAATATTGATTATGATACTGATAATGTGAGGTTATACACTGCGTTACTTATGGTATTTTGATTGCTTGTGGTATTACGGATTATATCTGGACATTCATTCTTTCATGTGCATTGCCTATCATCAATATGCGCCTATATCTATCATCCTTATGGGGGTCAGATAGGTATAGGTGATGAGTATGGTTTGTGGTGTGTTGTATGTTGATTGAACCTTCTGAGCCTGGGATGGTGAGGGTTCGTAAAAGGCTCAGTTAGTTATTGGTTATCGAACTACCTAATTACACATGTTGTCGTTGGTATTGTTATTATTATTGTTATGATCATTGTTATGGCTAGTTTGTGGCATCAGTGTTAATGATCCAGTATTGAGACTCGAGGTATGATTATGGCAATTTTATTTGATGATTATATTATTATACAAGATTTCCTTATGATAAGATGTATGAGTTAGAAACCCTAAGTATACTAGCACTAGTTCCTGTGAAGTTTGAGTAGCCAAAGCAACTAAGTAGTGCCGCGACATTAAATCAAGCATTGAATAAAAGGAAACCCATGAGATTGTTAGTGAAGTTTGAGTACCAAACATAGCAACATCATGTTACGACGTTAAATCAACCACTGCTTGGGAGGCAACCCAAGGTGTTAGTGTTCACTTTGTTTTTATTTTGTAGGTTAGAAAGCATGGAGAAGTACTTCGACAATGGTAAAGATTTCAAAATTTTAGACAAGTCTACTTAAGTGGACCTACGACTTAACCCACAAGTCCTAAGTCTAACCCACGACATGTAAGTTGAGTCATAGGAATCAAAATAAAAATTTGGGTCTCTAAACTTTAAGCTACTACCCCTACCTACGACCTGCAAGTACAACCTATGAACCTTTAGGTTGGGTCGTAGGAATCAGAACAAAAAATAGGGTTTTAGAAGTCTACCTACGACACCTACCTATGGACAGTAAGTAGGGATCATAGGTAGGGTCAGAAACAGGGCTAAATTTTTTAAAATAATGGGTTGAGCCCTAATAACCCTATGAGGATAGGCTCACCCATTCCATTTAAATCCTAAAACCGATCCATTATGCCATAAAATCATCATTTCAAACTTGTCACTTAAGTTCAAACTCTTCTTCTCCCATTTAAACTTCAAAAATAAAAAACCCTACTCCACAACACCACATCATTGTGCATATTACACTTAGGGTTTCGGGCTAAATCAACTATTTTTGTTTTTGTTCTTATTCTCCTATCTTCATCTTGATGTAAATTTTTTCATAGGTCCAATTCAATTGATCCATGATTTTTGATTCAGGAAACCTATGATCACACTAAAAGAAAATAGAACTTGATTAACTCAAATAATTCATGAAATACCTATGAAAAATAAATTATTGCATGTTTATTTGCCTTTCGATGATTAAAATTGGTCTAAAAATTTGTAAATTATCTGATTTAGGATAAGAATTTTGGGAAGATATTGAAGAAACCTCAGGAGTAACCCAAGAAACCCATTTATAACTCATAGGTGAAACCTATAGGTCATAGGTTGGCCTTGTAGGAATCAGACCTAAAGCTATCAAAATTCAATGGCTTTGTCTGCTGCCTATGAGCCTACCTACGAGTTGTAGGTGCTACCTTGGGGCGTAGGTAGCCCCTAATTTGGAATCTCAATTTTCTTCTCATTTCCTTTTCCATTATTGTATTTTAATCACCAAAAACTCTCCTTATAGTTACTAGAGCACCCAAAGCTACATCAAAGAAGGGCGTGCAATCTAGATTAAGAGATAAGTCTCCTAAACAGAGTGGATCCATGGAGGAGCATCCCATTGGCAGTGCGCTCTTGGCTTCATGCTAGACTAGGGGCCAGACTCAGAGACAATAAGTAGTTAGGGCTATTATTCAGTTGGGCTCTTAGCTCGCACCAACACGGATACCTTAGTCTGGTCCATAGAATGCCCCAACTCGTGTTATCTGGACTAGGCCCAGGATGAAGACAACCCAAACTTCACCATATCGCTCTCCTGTCGTTCATCTGTCTGATGATGGAGAATATGATTTTAGTTCTGGTGTCGATGAGGAGGATTCAGTCATCCCCCAATTTTAGGAGCAGTCTTCAGGTACCGATGTAGAGACTTTAAATGGTACTCAGTGTGTTTCTGCTTTAGCCTTAGCTGCTCATGCTACTACTTCAGCCATAGTAGCCTGAGAGTCCACACACATATCTATCATACCAGTTTCTTAGGCCATTCAGAGATAGAGCATGACAGACATACATGTCATCCATTATTGGGATATTGTTGTTACAGAGAAGGCATACCTCGGTGCAGTATAATTAAGGACCGCTTTAGTAGGCACTCCATATCAGAAGAATGCCTTTAATAGATCTGAACTTGGTTGGATGGGTGAGCTTTCAAGATCTTGCTGCCCAGAGATTGTTCAAGAGTTTTATGCATCCTATACTACATCAGTTGATTTGATCACCCTAACTGAAGGGAGATCACAGTACCAACCCCCACTAACTCACACACTAGTTATAGGAGTTCGAGATAATTTATTTAAGAAGACTATTCGTCAATTTTTGTTTGGGCCAGAGTTGGTTCCATCCACCACAAGAGAGCTTGATTATAGATTGAGGATTATGAGAAGTAGGCATACTATGAGAGATGCCAATTTATGGGAGTAAAGGAGAGACTTAGCGAGATGGGTAGCTCAAAAGATAACTAATCTTAGTACTAATATCCATTGGGTCGAGGGGAAGGGGAAAATAAAGAAGGCTTCACTATGCTTTGAAGCAAAGTTTTGGTGGACCATTGTGAGGCACCGATTGAGTCTGACAACTATAGATAATGTGCTCACATGGAATCAAGCTCTATTTATTACCAGCCTCATAGCTGGTTGTGACATTAACTTTGCCAGGTGGATCTGAGCTGAGATTCATAAGAGGGAATTCTGCAAGTTCATATTCCCCTTGCTTGGTATAGACATAGTGTGATACGGCAGGAGTGATGGCTATTTCAGAGGCTAATTATAGGGTTAAGGCTACCCGTATGACTGATATTGGGTGTATTGAGGTTGATATCAACCCCATTGCGCTACATAGAGAACAAACTAATACATCTTAAGTTGTGACCCTTTTTGAGGGTATTTATGTTTCGAATGAGCATATTGAGAAGCCGATATTGGATGGCAATTTATATAAAGGCAACCAACAGGAAGATCCCTTGGCTACAGTAGGCAGTGAGAAGGCTACGAGCACTTCAACTCCAGCTTCAACTTCTACTTTTGTCATGACCCAAACTAGGGCCTGGCCGTGACGGGTATCTCAAGTCCAACAAGTGCTAGATACCACCCCCTGCACCTAGCCAAACATACACCATACCTCCAATGGTTGATGGATTCTTAACATACAACAAGATAGCATAAGATAATCTTAAAGAATATAAGATATGTTTGTAATCAAAATTCCGTACTCAACCCAAAAACCAACCACATCACCTAAGTCCATAGTAATATCCACAAATCCTTCTAATAAAACCAAAATCAATATTCGTCAGGACATGCCCCCAACTCTGATAATGAAAATGACAATAATAATATTAATGTGAACTTTTAATTCTAATCTATGAAAGAAAACTGATGAAATGACCAAGTCTTCTGGATAATGGAAGCTCAACACTTTACCGTAAATAACCGACAAACCGAACTTATCTACCTAACACTACATAGAAAATTAGAAGTATCTCTGGTGCCTGCATTGCATGGAGATTCAGTGTCCAGAGGTGGTTAGTAGGTTGAGCACTATTATGTAACTCAGGGATAAGGGATAAAATAATGCCATGATCAATGTTTCAAAGTCCTTCAAAGTCAATATACATAATCATATATATATATATATAAGCATGTCATACAGGGAAAGAGAAAGGTTTAGAATAAAGTAAAACTCTATCCTGGAATATATAGCTCAATCGTCATAAATAGGCACCCACGGGCTATTTGGGTTCAGTTCCCTCTACTAAAAGAGCCCCAGTGCATGTTAGTCGCACGAACCAAAGGTATCAAGAAAGACATGGAATAGCCGAACCCCACATCAATCAAAGATACAATTATGTCAATAGTGTGAACTATGCACACGATCATCAAGACCAAACCTCATATCGGCAAAGATGAGATTCCAGTACAAGTCATTTCAGACCTATACCATCACGGCTTAGCTATATAACCCCCATTAAGTCCAAATTAAAATAAGTTTAACCTATATTTTCATTAACCACAGAATCATACATTAAGGCAGATCATGGGTATCATCTTACCCTACACTTGCGAGCTTATAATGTTGCCATTACAATTCTATTATCTTGGGGAAATACCTCGACCCCCTTTGTAATTAAATCAATTTGTCGGAATATCTCGACCTCCTTTAGTTTTTCAAATAAAATTTGAGGAATGCATCGACCCCCTTAGTTCATTAAATCAAAACATAGCCAACAAGGCCTTCAAAATCCTCTTTTAACCTTTTAACCATTTATGCAATGCAATAGAGTAGTAAGTAGGTCAAACTATGTGACCAATTCATATTTCAAACTCAATTTCACAAATGGGTTGAGGTAACACAATTATTCAAAACCAATTCCAAGTTCAAAACAACCATTTGGGGAAACCATGGCCCTTTAGCTTATTTACCATACCCATGCACCCCATACCTTCAAAACCATTAATAAAGCATAAGCAATGCGTAATAATCATGGGAAAGCAACTTAAGAATCAACTATGTCAGAAATCTCAACCACAACAAAACCCATATTCAAATCCATAAAATTTAAACCATGTAAGACATATGATTTTGATAAATTAATAATTGGGGAAGAGTAACATGCCTAAAATACCTAGATTTATGGAGAGAAACCAATCCTTAAGCTCTTAGATGACCAGCTTCTTAAAAACTCTAAGTATCTTGACCTTGGAGAGTTTAGAGAGCTTTAGAGTGTTTTTTATTGTGTTATGAATTAGAAATAACCCCTTAGAGTTCTTTATGATCATGGGGTTCAAGTAAGGAAAAAGGGGAATTTACCAAAATGCCCTTAAAGAAAAGATTGAAAATTGACCGCCAGTCGGTACAGGTGACCTTACGACTCATAGGGTTACCCTACAACTCTTATTGTCCAATCGTAGGATGGACAATATCTAGGATCACCAATACTGACTTGTCTAGGATTTGTACCATGCAACTTATACTCAGCTATTACGACTCGCTTAGTCCAGTCGTTGTCAAAATAGAAATAATTTGGGCATCACACTGGTTAGGCTACGCAATACACCATAAGACTCGTTATGAGACATTACGACTCGTAGTCTCCAAGTAGTAATCAAGATAGAAAATCCAAGCCAACATACTACCCAGGCTACGATTGGGTCCATAAGACCCATCAAGTCTCCCTATGACTCTTATGAGGAGTCGTAGTCTGGGCTGTGAGGAAAAAAATTTAGAAATTTTCATGTGCCAAAATTTTGAGGTTTTACATTCTACCCCTTAGGATATTCGTCCTCGAATGATGAGACAAGGGGTCTCTTAGCACCATTTAATGCAGAAACCACACTCTTACCTTTAACAAAGACAAAAAACAAAGATGTCAAGGAAATCACAATTTCCTTTAACAAAGTCTGAAAACAAAGATGTTAAGAATAACACATACCTTAAGCATGATTATCCAGAAGGAGAAACAAGAATGGATATTGGATTTCATGTCCTCTTCAACTTCCCAAGTGGCCTCCTTAATCTTATGGTTCCTCTACAAAACCTTTACCAAAACTACATCCTTAGTCCACAACCGCCGGACTTACCGATACAAGATCTCCACCAAGACTTCCTCATATAACAAGGAACACGAAACACCCACACTTTCTGATGGAATCACCAAGGAAGGATCACCCACGCATTTTCTCAACATTGAGATATGAAAGACCGAGTAAATCAAACCAAAACTTGAAGGTAACTCTAACTCATAAGCCACATTCCCACTCTTTTAAAAATAAAATAAGGGCCCACATAACGGGGACTGAGCATCCCTTTCTTTCCAAACCTCATCATTTCCTTTATGGGATAAACCTACAAGAACACCAAATCGCCAGCTTCAAATTCTAACTCCCTCTGCCTCACATTTGATTAGGACTTTTGGCGACTTTAGGCAGTCTTCAGCTTATACCGAATCACCTTCACCTTTTCCATAGATTGGTTAACCAAGTCGATGCCATAAAACCTATTCTCACTAACCTCAAACCATCCAATAGGAGACCTACAAATCATACCATACAAAACTTCAAAAGGATCCATTAATAATGTTCAACCCACTCCCATGTTTTAGGGGTGAGGCAATCATTGTCAATAACCTAACTATAGTTGGGTCAAATCCCTAAGGAGCAAATTATAAATTTTGAGTCTTATGGGTGTTCAAGTTAAAAAAAGGGTACCCAGTATGCTAACAAATACGACATGTAAATAAAAAAGGGGGAGTTTGAGATAATAATGGTTTGTAACAATTGTTGATTAATAATGCATGAATATGACACTTTTGATTTAAAATTAAAAATAGAGAGGGTCTTGGGATCATGTCTACCTAAAGGCAAAGTGTGTTGCTAAATGATGGTTTGGCATTGAGTTTTAGTTATTGATCCAAGGATAGTCTAGGTCGAAAGTCATTATAGTCAATTTTTCAATAAAACTACGACGATTTCACCCATTGGCTCTGTTGAGCACCTAACAAGTGTGCAATTTGTAATCACCCAACACCTCAATCAAGCATCCCTATTTCTAGGATAATGCTTTTAACATGATTTCAACTCCAACTACACTTATTTCTAAGATTGCAAAAATTAGTAAACCATAGGCTCAATTGTCCACCATTACCTGTCCCCCTCTAACCCTTTTTCAAGGCTGTTATGGGTTACCTTAAGTTTACCTTCATCCCTCTTTCAAGAATGATGAAGGGATTTTAGAGTTTGGGGTTTTCACCCTTCAAATTCCAACTCATTAACCCAAGCAATGGTGGAATCCATACTCAATAACAAAAAATCAAGCAAACTAATCAATACCCACACACAATGACACTTTAGTTCAACATAATCCCAAGACTAAAGAAGTTAGCTACTCATGAGATAAGAGAAAAGATTTTTACCAAGTATTTCATCCATGATGTTCATGATGATAGAGGATATAAATAATCTTCAACTCCACACACTAATGTCATTAATTTCCTCTTGGAATAATAATTACAATAACTATGAACAATCTATTTTTCACTCAAAATTTAAGGGTTCTTTTTCTCTCTCTCTTCCACACTTTTTAGTATTTTGAATCCTCAAAATAAGTCTTTGATTCAGCTGTCTAGATTGACTACAATGCCCTTTACTCATTTGTCCTGAAGTGCCACGATCGTGGAGATTTGACTATGATTGCGCAACTGTAGTTACGGCTATAATCGAGTGATCGTGGTATGTGACTATTTTGACAGACAACGATTGCGTTCCTTTGATCGTAGTCTCATTACCTGAGGCTGGATATGCTCCCTGATTAACTGGCTGCAATGGCAGTGCTCAGACCGTGATTACTGTAACTAAATCTATTTTTTCTCTGAGTCATTAGCAGCATTTTCTTGATTCCTTTTATCATTTCAAGCCCTTGTCCATATCTTCTATCTCCTCAACTCTATGCCTGCAAGAAGTAGATATTAGTGTATTTTATCACCACTATGACTCATTTATTCATTCAAAACAAGGTAATGTGAACAAATTTTTAGTGAGAATGAGTGGTAAAATCATCACTCATTAATACCCCTCCAACTTAAAGCATTTTTTTGTTCTCAAGCAACACTCCCTCTTACCATGAGATAATAATTCTTTATGATGAAACTTTGTACCTTAAAGCTCACAATGACTTCAACTTTAGTCACGACCACAAGTAGCTCATGGCATATGGGCTAAGATAATTCCTAGTTCACCCTTCATTATAAGATATGACATTTAAGGATACATAGGACTTTAAAGAGAAATCAAGCAACAATAACCAATACTCTATATGTGGCTTTCTCTTGACCACAATTTAGCTATACTCCACTTGTCTCATTCTTTGAAAGGTGAAAAAATCACCCACCCCAACTTGTTTCACATTCCACTCCTCACAAGAAAGAAAATTCTACACACTGAGCTACCAAAAATGCAACAAGGATTTTTAAGTGCAAGAACTCTCACTCTCACAAAAGAAATCTCTATGCAACAAGTGTCATACCATAAGCTTGTCCCTATTTTCAATTGTCACTATGAAGAAAATACATGGTTGGAGATCTTAAAGGACTTTCTAAGATTGAAACATAGGTTCGGTTTAGGGTAGGATATCATTTGGGAATAACATGGCTACACCCTTTCTTGAACATCTACATCACACTTTTTCAATTTTCATTTTTTACTATGGGCCACTCTTCTTTGTTTTCTCTCTTTTATCATGCCTACCTTTTATTTTCTTTGTTTACCTAACTTTTTTCATCTCTTTTTCTTGCACTTTCGTAAAATTCTTTCCTTTGTTCGACTCTTTCTTCTTTAATTTGGTTCTTTTCAAAGTCTAGGCATATTAGGCATATAACTACATCTTCATGGCACCAAAATTACTTCCATCAATCTTTACCACCCCTAACTTAAGATTTTAGCCTCAAATTACATTTTTAAGTTCAAGGAGGGTATGGTTCAAAAGAGGAATAAAATGAATGGTTGACAGCTTATAATGTGTTTGCCAAAGAAAGGTTGAAAGGCTTAAAGTGGGTAACTAGGGATTATATTCATGCTTAGGTAGGCTTTTTAGGCTAGAGTGGGCTTCCAAAATCACAAAGGTGGCCTAAGATCATTTTTTCAGCCAAATACAATCAACATTAGCTTTGAAAGACCAACAGGGCAAGTTCTAGATAACATAAGTGTACAAGAGATGAATACCAAAATTTTACCACACATGGCATGCAAAATTTGTCAAGAGGATCAAATGCCCCTCCTGCAAGAGACAAAATGGGAGTATCTATTTCTATTCATAAGTCAAAATTTATGAAGTGACAAAAAGAGAAAAAGTTTTGTTACAACATTACTCCCATCCATACCCTTGATTTTTCAAAAATTTTGGATGGAGGGGGGTTGTTTATTTTGCATTAGCCTCTCGCACAATTTGATATACTATGGCTACAACTAAACTCTTAGTCTCATATTTAGGCTCAAAACGGTCAAACTACCCTTATGGCTACTCAGACTTCACCAATGGTGTACAAAGTGACCCCAGTTTAACAAAATACAATGCCACAGGTACTCAAACTTCCCTTGCATTATTGAAATTCCCTTTCAATCTATTATAGGGAAAAGTTCATCTGTAACTAGAAAGGCCCAAGAAACCTTTCTAATCCCCCAACTCAAAGGCCAGAAGTGCCTCAACTAAAGTAAGTTTAGGAAGTAAAAGAGATGAGAAAGGATTCTGAAGACAGTAGGCAGTGTAGGATTATGAAGTTGCAATTGCATCAATAATTCTGTGATTATGTTGATGCGATCGCGGTCTGCTGACCGCAACCATGATAACTAAGACTGAATACCCCTGTGTTTGCTCTGCTTTTGATTTCCTACATAGTTGCCAATTTCCAGTCCTATTTTCCCCTATTTTTAGAGTACACTACTTATGTTAAAAGACCTACAAAGCATTAAAAAAAAACATAAGATGAGTTAAAAAAATGGGTTGCCACCTATCAAGTGCCTAATTTAACATCGTGGTATGACTCTCACATAGTATCTTTAAAGATAATACACTCCACCTTGGCAACCATGGGGATTCTCTCATTCTAATTCTTCACCCTTTGACCGTTTACTATGAATTTTCTTCCTTTATTATCTTCTAATTCAATGGCACCGCTTGGATAGACATTAGAAACCACAAATGGTCCTAACCACTTTGAGCGAAGCTTCCTCGTAGAGAGTTTAAAATGGGAATCGTAGAGGAGTACATTCTCTCCAACATAAAATTCTTATTGTAATATCTGAGAATCATGCTATTTCTTTATTTTCTCCTCATACAATTCCGAACTCTCATATGCCTTTAAGTAGAATTCCTCTATCTCATGGAGTTACATCACCTGTGCCTCGAATGCTTCTCCCCAATTCATATTTATCCTTTTCAAAGCCCACAAAGCCTTGTGCTTAAGTTCAACGTGTAAATGGCATGCTTTTACAAACACCAATTGATAAGGAGACATTATAATTAGAGTTTTGTAGGTCATTCTATAGGCTTAAAGAGCTTCATCAAGTTGCCTTACCCAATTCATTCGGCCTATATTTCCTATTTTTTCAAGTATAGACTTGATTTCTTGATTTTAAACCATCACTTGTCCGCTTGTTTGAGGATGGTATGGAGTGGAAACCTTGCGTTTAACCCAATACTTATCAAGAAGAGCACCAAACACCCGATTGCAGAAATGCGAGCCACCATCACTAATGATAGTCTAAGGAGTGCCGAACCTTATAAAAATATGTTATTTTAGAAATGAGGTGACACACTTACTTTCATTAGTCGGGAGTGTGATAGCTTCCACCTATTTGGAGACACAATCAATCGCCACCAAAATGTATTTGGTCCCAAATGAACTCATAAAAGGACCCATGAAATCAATTCCCCATACATCAAAGAGTTCCACCTCAAGATTAGGCTTGAGAGGCATTTCATGCCTTCTTGAAATACCCCGTGCATTTGAAATTTATGACAATATTTAATCCATTCAATGGTATTCATATGCATTGAATGCCAATAAAACCCATATTAGAGAATCTTGTGGTGGTTTAGATTCCTCCATTGTGATCGCCATAAGGCGAAGAGTGATGAGCTTCAAAGATATCATTTATTTTAATATCCATGACACACCACCTAATAAATCCATCGGCACATTCCCAAAACAAAAATGTCTCATCCAAAAAATATCGCTTTGCATCAAACAAAAATTGTTTCTTTTGATGGTAACTCGGTCCTTCAGGAAGTACTCCAATCGCTACATAGTTGGAAAAGTTGGTATACCATGGCGTATTATTCGACTCGATGTACATGAACAATTCATTGGGGAAAGCATCATAAATTTTTAATTCCCTAAGCTTTTGATTGTTTTCTTTAAGTCGAGAGAGATGATCGGCCACTCCCATCTTTCACCTCAAAATTGAACTCTTTTAATAGTAAAATTCACCTAATTAAATGCAATTTTGCTTCTCTATTGTCCATAATATACTTAATGGCAAAGTGATCCATGTGTACCACTACTCTCGTGCTTAACAAATAGGCCCAAAACTTTTCAAAGGCATATACTACCGCTAATAATTCTTGCTCGGTGATGGTGTAGTTGTGTTGGGCGTCATTCAAGGTTTTTATTGCATAGTAGATAGGATGAAATAGCCTGTCTTTGCGTTGTCCTAGCACTTCACCCTATGGAATACCTCTTACGTCGCACATTATATCAAACGATAATGACAAATTCGGGGACACAATAATGGGGGCTGAAATGAGCAATTCCTTAAGATGTGTGATAGCTTTCAAGCATGCCTCATCAAATTTGAATTTAGATTACTTCTCAAAAATTTTACACATGGGGTGTGATATCTTGGAAAAATCCTTGATAAAACATCGATAGAATCCAGCATAGAAAAAAAATCTTTGAACACCTTTTACGAAAATGGGAGGTGGAAGCTTAGAAATTACCTCAACCTTGGCTTAATCAACTTAAATGCCCTTTCCAGATATCTTGAGGCCTAATAAGATCCCTTCAAGCACGTTGTTCAAATGTTCGAGGCATTACTTAAAAGATTTCCCTACTACCGAGAAGTCATCCATAAAAAATTCCATAGAGCCTTCAACGATATCCACAAATATTGACAACATGTAATGTTGAAAGGTTGTTGAGGCATTACATAACCCAAAGGGCACTCACCTGAATGAAAATGTACCATATGGGCAAGTAAAAGTTTCCTTTTCTTGGTCTTCCAGTGTGATACAAATCTAATTGTACCCTGAGTAGCCATCCAAGAAACAATACCATCCTCTCCCAGCAATCCTATCTAGCATCTGATGCATGAAAAGCATTGGAAAATGGTCTTTCTCAGTCCATGAATTTAGTTTTTGGTGGTACATACACACACTCCATCAAGTGACCAGTCGAATGGGGATGAGATCATTATTTTCATTTCGACCACCATAATACCACCCTTCTTAGGTACACATTGTATCGGACTCACGCGCGTGTTATTAGATATAGGTATATCACTCCCGCATTGAGCCACATTATAATTTCCATTTTTACTTCCTCTTGTATGGGTTGGTTTAATATCCTTTGGTTCTCCATACTAGGTATGTAATTATGCTTGAGATTAATTTTGTACGAGAAAATATTGGGGACTATTCCGATGATGTCCGCAATCGTCCAACCAATGGCCCGAATGAATTTCTTTACCACCAACTTCAATGACTCTACTGGAGAGTAGTTTAGGTCAACAGCAATAATAATTGGCAAGGTATTATCCTCCCCCAAGAACACGTATTTGAGATGAGGTAGCAAGGGCTTCAATTTGATTTTGGGAGGTTCAAGGATGGATGGTTTTACGGGTGAACTTTCTCAATTTTTAAGATTGAGATCTAATTTAACCGGGTTCTTAGTGTGAACCCCAAGCTCGGTTAAAGATGCTACCACCTCATCATACTCCTCCACTTTATCTCTTTCACAATTCCATATCACCCCAACTAAAGGGTCATTCAACAAACCAACATCACCATGGTTTGACACTTCTCCATCAATAACATTAATCACCGAGATAACTTGTAGTTCCATTGTTTGTTTCATGGACTTGCATACATTGAATGATACCTCATTATCATTCAATCTAAATTTTATTTCCCCATACTCCAAATCTACCAAATCCTTCCCAATAGCTAAAAATGGCCTCCCATGGATAATAAAAATTTCAACGTCCATTGTACAATCCAAAATAACAAAGTCTGTTGGGTAGATGAACTGGTCCACTTTTACTAGAACATCATTAGAACTCCCATGGGGTTTTTGATGGATCGATCGTCCATGAGTAACTTTATTTTCATGGGCTTTGGCTTACCCAACCCAAGTTTTTGAAATATAGCATAGGGCATAAGGTTTACACTTGCTCCAAGATCACGTAATGCCATAGCATAAGTGACTGTACCGATGGTGCATGAGATTATAAAAATATCGGGGTCTTTCTTCTTTTCGACACATTCCCTTTTCATAATAGCACTACAATGGTGAGTCACCTTTATGGCTTCATCCTCTAACAAAATTTTTTAGACACCAAATCCTTCATAAATTTAGCATGCCCAGGCATATATTGCAATACCTCAATAAGAGAAATATTAACAGAAAGGGTAATATATTTTCAAAAAATTTGTTTAGCTTGTCATGCTCTTCCTTTATTAAGGGCAAGTTAGGGAAAAGAGGATGAATGGTTGTTGATGGCATGGAGACAATTTGACAATCATTAACTATTGGTGTTCCATTCAATAGCTCACTTAGCTTTGGTTCTTCATCGTTGGATATTTTTTTCTTCTCCTTTGTCTCCTTCCTACTTTGTATTTCTTCACATTGATTTTCCATAAGATACCTTGATATTTGGATTACTTTGGCCGCTAGTTATTGGATGGCAGTGGAGTGAGATGTAACCATTTGGTGGATCATGGGGAATTCTCTTCGCATATCATTCACTATTTCTTTGGTCCTCTCATCACTACTCAAAATTCGTGCCAAAATATCTCTATCAATTTTCTCTTTCCTTTCATAATGTGCCAAGCTTAGATGTTCCCAGTTCCGACTTTGATTTCCATCTTGTCTTTGTAGGGAAAGATGGAAACCCTCTTAGCCTATAGGCATCATTCCTAATTTGTTTCCAATCACCTCCTTCTTCACGTCTTTACATGGTTCAAATTCTATTGTACTTATCACACTCATGGTTTCCATTTGGTCACCAAATATATGCTCAAATAGGAGTTCGAGGAATGGCATCATTTTGTCCATCTTTGCATTGGTCTCTTCTTTTTCATATTTCTTATCATGGTACACAAAGGACGAAGAGGGATCCACCATGGACACCTCGACATCCATTATGTCCCAACCCTTACACCAAATTGCCACTTGGTCCAAGACTTTTGAAATAATTCCATATGACGAGTTGATGAATGATCCACCAGATGTATTGTCCACTATAGCCTTATTTTGTTGGTCCAATTCTCTATAGAATATTTGGAGAAACATCTTCTTCGGCACCTCATGGGTAGGGTTTTTCAAAAGTGTTTCCTTGAATCTTCCCCAAGCATCGGGCCATGTTTTTTCCTGATATTGGCAAAAATGAACAATCTCATTCCTCAACTTTAAATTTCTAGATAATGGGAAGTATTAACATAATAAAGCCTCCATAAGACTTGTCCATGGAGTGATAGATCCTATGGGCAAAGATCTTAGCCAAAGAACTACCTTTCCCGTGAGAGACAATGGAAAGAGACATAATCGAATGGACTCTTAGGATTTATGTGTAACTTTGAATGGTGCATAGACTTCCAAGAAACCCTTCAAGTGAGCTTTCGGGTCTTGATAAGATTCTCTCCCAAAGAGTCCTTTCATGTGGACCAATTTATTATTACACTTGTAACATAAAATACCCCATGCTCCTTGATGGGGGGAATAAGAATGGCACTTTCATGATCTACGACCCCAAAATAAGCTAAGTCCTTATGACTCATGATGATTAGAGAATGATAATATTGGCCTACTAAAGGAGCAAAAATAATAAAGAAATTAAATGACATACACTATGGGTACACCTAAGTAAAAATCACACCACACAAGCAAAATCTACATTTCACTCCCCGGCAATGACGCTATTTTGATAACACTCAACTCACTCCCATGTTTTAGGGGTAAGGCAAACATTGTCAATAACCTAACTAGAGATGGGGTCGCATCCATAAGGATCGAATCATAAATTTCGATTCTTATGGGTTTTCTAGTTACAAAATGGGTACCCAAAATGGTAACAAATACATGTAAATTAAAAAGGGGGAATTTGAGGTAAGAATGGTTTGTAAAAACTATTGATTAAAAATACATGAATATGACACTTTTGATTTAAAATTAAGAATAGAGAGGGTCTTGGGATCATGTCTACCTAAAGGCATAGTGTGTGGGTAAATAATGGTTTGGCATGAGTTTTGAGTTTTAGTTATTGATCTAAGGATAGGCTAGGTCGAAAGTCATTATAGTCAATCTTTCAAAAAAAACTACAATGATTTCACCCATTGGCTCTTTCGATCACTTAACAAGTGTGCAATTTGTAATCACCCAACACCTCAATCAAGTATCCCTATTTCTAGGATGATGTTTTTTAGATGATTTACACTCCAACTATACTTATTTCTAAGATTGAAAAAATTAGTAAACCATCGGCTCAATTGTCCACCATTACCTTGTCCCCCTATAACCCTTTTTCTTGATGTTATGGGTTACCTCAAGTTCACTTTCATCCCTATTTCAAGGATGATGAAGGGTTTTTAGAGTTTGGGGTTTTCACCCATCAAACCCATTTAGAGATTTGGGGTTTTCACCCATTAAATTACAACTCATTAACCCAAGTAATAGTGGAATCTATATTCAATAACTAAAAATAAAGAAAACTCATCAATATCCATACACAATTACACTTTAGTTCAACATAATCCCAAGACTAAAGAAATTAGCTACTCATGAGATAGGAGAAAAGATTTTTACCAAGTATTTTATCCATAGTGTGTATGATGACCTTCAATCGAGAGATGCACGGGCATATTGATAGTTTTAAGGCTTGAATAGTAGATCAACTCTACAAGACTCAAGTGTCTGACTTATTAAGCCTACACAAGAAGGTCCCTACTTTAAGGTCAGAAGTGTTTACTTTAAATGAGAGCCACATTTATATCTTTGCTCTGATTATTCCTTCTTTTACATAGCTGCCACATATACCACCATAATTTATTTTTGATTCTTTAGCTAAGGAAGATGAGGCCCAGACTGTAGGGGCCAAGAGAAGACGTGAGCATGACCAGCAAGATAACTCTGATGAGCTAAGGTGGGGCCTAAAAGGGTCCACCATAGATTAAGTGATTTAGTTTAATATTGACGAGTAGAGGCATGCCTAAATTACATTGGGTGTCTCTTCTAGTTGAGCACCCACCACTACCTTCTAGAAATGATCCACATGATACTCTAGTTATGGAGAGCCCACTTCTGACTCCTAGAGCATCCCAGGTATGTACCTATACGCTTATGTTCTTTATTTTCTAGTATGCATCGGGGACAACATATTAAATTTAAGTTGGGTGGGTGTGTACCAACCACGCGAGTTTTTTTTATTATGTTTCTTTTCCCCAGGGTGTGCTATCATAGTAGAGCCGACATGCTTAGATATTATGTTGTGTCATAATATATGTTATGTGTGGTTTTTTTAATTAGAAGAAAAATAAGGAACCTTAGTGCAGTCAAAATATTTTGTTTGGTTTTTATATATTTGAAAAATATGATACCTCTCCTAAAATTTTTTTGAACTATGTGTTGTGATCATATGTGTTCCCATTGTTGAATGTTGTTAGGAAATTAGTATTAGGGACAAAATAACCATAACTTCTCATTGCATGAATCGGAAAGGTTGTATTTGATAATATGTGTGTGAGGCATTTACCTAGTTCACTTTGTATTTTTAATCTAGAACTTTCCTGATTAGCCTTGCCTAGGTTTTAGGATAGTTGGTGGGGACATGATCATAGGCCGTGTTTGTATAAGTCCACTCTTATCCTAAAAGACCATCCAAATGAAAATTTATCCCTTGATCCCTAATTTGAGCCTAAATTGACCTATTTTCTTATTTTAACCTTTTCACCTTCCTATTTAAATATAATGAACCTGTTTTAGACCTGGTCCCTCCTTGGACACTATATACCTCAACTTAAGCAAATTTCCTAAGTTGAGGGTGGCTATCATAGGGGTACGTAGTTAAAAATGGGTATGAAGAAGGATATTGATTAAAAGGAAAGAAAGTAGTATTGGGAGTGGTAGAAAAATGTAAAAAAAGAAAAATATAAGAGAAAAATAGAAAAAATGATTGAATGAAGGAAGGAATGAAACCACACCCAATCTAAATAAGCAATAAGGGAATAAAAGGGCGAATAAAAGAAGTATGGTTAATTAGTGGAGCCAACAATGTAAGTGTAGTATTAAGGAGGGTATGTCACTATGTACCATACTTTATCCTAAGTCTACATTACAAGCTTAAAAAATGTCCTATAGTGATCCTAGTCCGATTGTCTGAAAAATAAAGATATAAAAATAAGAGCAAGCCTGTGGTATTTTATGCACATTTTTTTAACTTCTTTGAGAGCATGGGAATTTTTGATGTAGTACCTACGATGACATGTATTATGATACTGTGACAGTTGGAACTTCTTTTTTGTAAGGGTACATGGGTCGTATTGTTAATTGCTTATTTGTCTGGGTAGTGTCAATCAGATATATGCTTGGTTGTTTTTTTCTAATGTAATTCCATCACATGATTTATTTTGTGTGATGTTGTTGAGCTACATGAATCCACACAGTGGTTTTGAAAAGTGTGAATATAATGGGGTAAGAAATTTGAGCTAAAATGAGTTAACTACCATAGGTGCCTTAGGTTTATTTTAGTTAAGCATCGTGTTTCTCTAATATGTGTTAGTGTCTAAGGACATGCAAACATTCTAAGATGAGAGTATTGATGTGTCATAGTTTGATGGCAATTTTTATTCTTAAAACTAGGAAATTATGCAGGTACTTAGTTATTCTTGTTAGATGTGAGGTGCTTATGTTTTGATTTTTCAAGAAAACAAAGTTCGGAACCAAGAATGAGAAAAAAGGGGAAAAAAGAAGCCGGAAGACTACCTATGAATCAAACTACGTCTTATAGGTAGTACATACGAGCCAACCTATGGCTTGTAGTGAGTACCTATGAGCTCGTAGGTGGCCACGTTAGTTGAGAGCCTAAAGATTCTGAAGTTAATAATGGAATTTTAATTCCCAAGCCCCTACCTACAAGGCGTATGTGCAACCTACAGGTTGCCTCATAGTTAGGTATTTTGTAGTTTAAAGAATACTCTGATTTCCCTTGTAGGGGACCTACGACTCGTAGGTTGCCTCGTGGGTTGCTCCTAGCTCAAGTTTATTATATGTTTAAGATAAGTATTTTGATGTATCTATAAATATTTTTTGATGTATCTATAAATATTCTTTGGATGTTTTATGATCAGTGTAAGCACTTTCGACACTTTTTACATTGTTTTAAGTTTTGAGATACACTATTGATCTTGAAATTATTATTCTTAATTTTTAGGGTTGAAATTAATTTGATATGTTGATTTGGCTAACTATCATTGTCAATAACCTAACTAGAGTTGGGATCGAATCCACAAAGAGCGATTCTTATGGGTGTTCTAGTTACAAAAAGGGTACCCAGAATGCTAACAAATACGACATATAAATTAAAAAGAGGGGATTTGAGTTAATAATGGTTTGTAACAATTGTTGATTAATAATGCATGAATATGACTCTTTTGATTTAAAATTAAGATTAGAGAGGGTCTTGGGATCATGTCTACCTAAAGGCAAAGTGTGTAGGTAAATGATGGTTTGGCATTGAGTTTTATTTATTGATCTAAGGATAGGCTAGGTCAAAAGTCATTATAGTTAATTTTTCAATAAAACTACAATGATTTTACCCATTGGATCTTTCGAGAACCTAACAAGTGTGCAATTTGTAATCACCCAACACCTCAATCAAGCATCCCTATTTCTAGGATGATGCTTTCGACATGATTTCCACTCCAACTACACTTATTTCTAAGATTGCAAAAATTATAAAACCATAGGCTCAATTGTCCACCATTACCTTGTCCCCCTATAACCCTTTTTCAAGGCTGTTATGGGTTACCTCAAGTTTACTTTCATCCCTCTTTAAAGAATGATGAAGGGATTTTAGAGTTTGGGGTTTTCACCCTTCAAATTCTAACTCATTAACCCAAGCAATGGTGGAATCCATACTCAACAACTAAAAATCAAGAAAACTCATCAATACCCACACACAATGACACTTTAGTTCAACATAATCCCAAGACTAAAGAAGTTAGCTACTCATGAGATAGGATAAATGATTTTTACCAAGTATTTTATCCATGATGTTTATGATGATAGAGGATAAAAATAATCTTCAATTCCACACACTAATGTCAGTAATTTTCTCTTGGAATAATAATTACAATAACTATGAACAATTAATTTTTCACTCAAAATTCTAGCTTTCTTTTTCTCCCTCTCTTCCATACTTTTTAGTATCTTTAATCCTCCATATAATTCTTTAATTCAACTACCCAGATTGACTATAATTCCCTTTACTCATTTGTCCCGCAGTTCCACGATCGTGGAGCTTTGACTACGATTGTGCAACTGCGTTCGGGACTATAACTGAGCGATCATGGTATGTGACTATTCTGATAGATAGCGATTGTGTTCTTCTGATCGAGGTCTCGTTACCTGAGGCTGGATATGTGTAACACCCCAAATTTTCTTCCTAGCTAATTTTGTTCCAACAATACCTAGTATTATCTTCTAAAGTGAATAATGATTATCTCATGAGTAATTTTCAAGATTTCCAATTTATTTCATATAGAAAAATTCAATAATCTTTCCATCGATATAAAATTCGCACAAATCCGACACCCGGGCGAATAGTTAGAGCCTTTTTAGTGAGACAGTGTATCACTTGAGCCTCCAGCATGTCGCAAAGATAGCTCAAATGGAAATTGTCAATTTCCAGTGTTTCTCCACGATAGTGGCGCATCGTGCAAAACTTTCAGTTCACAGACAAGGTGGCCACGCGATAGCTCCGCGTCGCACCCCTGTGTAATTTCCCATTTGTCACTTTCCAGTGACTTGGCGCGATTGTGGCGCATCGCGCCAAGGATAAAAATCAAGAAATTTTCTCAAAAATTAAAGACGTGTCCTAAGGTTGAAATAGTCAATTTCCCCACTCTATATAAGCCTTATAACACGAGATTTGGCAATAATTCAGCAATTTATACTCAATTACTATCAAAAACTCTCAAGAACAAGTCCTAGGGTTTTCATAGAAGGTTCAATTCCAAGGGAATTCATTGTCAAATTTCAAGAATCTCTCTGTAAATCTTCACAAAATCATGAACTAAGGTATGCATAGTGTTCATCCACGGATCCCTTTCATTCGTGGAGTCCAAGAATTATGTTTTAAATAACCTATTATGATTTGCTTGTTCTGATTTGATCATGTTCATGTTGATAATTGTTTTTTATGTTTCAAGATAGTGTCTTGATGAATTTCCATAAAGAATGTTAGTTTGTTGATTGAAAACCTATGAGTTTGGGTAGTTTTAGATTCTTAAATTGATGATTTCACCTATGCTATAAAGTATCCATATAAGGTGTTTGATAAAATGCCTAGAATGATAGAATCATGTTCCTTATGACTCAATAATTTCTAAATGACAAGTCCATGCTAACCCTTATGATGCAACACAATTTCCATGCTCTTGTTGTGTATTAACTGTTGTGTTATGCAACGTTCATGATATTGAAATCATGCAAGTATGTACATGTTATATGCATTCCCTTCCATGATCAAGACTATAATAACCATGTGAAGCATGAAATCTCTTATTTATGGAATTAGGAATTATCAACTCTATTCCTATGATCAAGAAGTATTATGGGTTGTTGGTGTTGGTTATGTATTCAGAAATGTCATACCTTGTCAGCTTCCTTCTATCGAGTCCTGGGGGTACTTGTACCCAAAAAATATTATTGTGTGCCTAGAGCCATGTCATGTTTTCATGATACTCTCAATCAAGCCATGTTCCATAGAAGTTAGTCAGTTATATGACCTAGGAAATCTCAGAAATCTCATGAACTCAGAACTCAGTAAGATCAGTAATCTCATAAAATTAGTCAGTTATCAGATATCAATAGTATTCCGTCTGTCGACAAAATTTAGAAAACTCAGTCTATGTACAGTCAGTGAATCATGTTCAGTCTCTTCATATGGGAGTAAAAATTAGCACCGACTGAACCTAAGGGTGGGAACACACACTGTCAGATGAGGGTGTAATTCTTAGTAGTCATCCTTGTGTTCCAGAACTATGTAGCCAGCATAGGTTAAGACATCAACACTGTCAGATGAGCGTTGATGAGGTGGATAAGCACTGTCAAATGAGGGCCCCACCATTCTCGTTTGGGGACATTGTTAGATAAGGGTACCCATAGTTGTCCTTACCAGTGGCATGGTATTGACACCCTTCCAATCAAGGCACAGATTGGACTCCAGCTCAGCTGTTCTAGTGCATTCGGGGCATGTCGGTTAAATAACTATTCCCACAGTTTTAGTATCAGCCTCAGTAAAAGAACTCAGATAGTTCTTTAGATTTCAGGACTGTCAGAAATAGTCAACTCAGTCACAGTATAGAACTCAGATAGTTCCATCAAATTTAGGACTGTCAAACACAGTCACTCATGTTATTAGTTATTTCAGTTATCGAAACTCCAGTATCAGCCATGCTAGATATCAGTAAATTCATGTCATCAGTATATAGATTCAGTTATCATGTTCTCACGATCTCAGTTACTAAGTATTCATGTCTGCATTCTCACATTTATATTAGTCAGTCAGTTAGTATCGTCCATGTATGTAAGCCCCATGTATTTAGCCTACCTCACACATATACACAGTACATTCTTTTGTACAGACGCGTTTGTGCTATGGTGTTTTCTTTTTATATTACACCATAGGTTCAAAGACATGACTCCCATATCAGCAGCAGCAGTAGCATTCCAGGGTTTAGAGTTTTAGAAGTGAGTCATCATTCTCCAATGAAGTGATCTTATTTTATCATATCAGTTCAATTTTTAGTTGACGAAGTTAGTTGGGGATATGTCCCATCAAATCCTTAGTCAGATAGTTAGAGGCTTTCAGACGACTACAGTATTCTTCATGTTTTTCAGACTTCAGTATTTCAGTTTTGTTTTGGTATTAAGATACCACTTTATGTCAGACGTTATTATTATTATTTAGTTATATTCAATATTGAACCTTACGGCCTCTCAGTGCATGTTTCTATATTTTTATGTCATATTATACAGTGTATAGGTACAGATATCAGTCATGGGTTAGCTTGTGGTCCTTCGGTGTCACGAGCACCATGTAGCATTCCGATTCAGATAATCAGAGCATTATAAACTTGGTATCAGAGCCTAAGGTTCAATAGAGTCCTAGGAAGTCTGTAAGCCGCATCTAGTAGAGTCTTATACATGGATGTATTGCGTGCCACATTTATGTGCAGAAGGCTATGAGATGTTTTAAGAAATAGTTTCCCTTCTTTCAATATTCATGTCGTGCCTGTGAGAATAATCACAAGTCAATCTCTCATTCTAATCCATTTCTCCTCTTGATTTCAGAATATGCCTCCAAAGAGAAGAAACCAGTCAGCTTCTTAGCCCAAAGATCCTTTGGGCGGGCATGTTTCTCATGCGAAATTCAGAACTGCATTTACTACTCTTGCTCAGTCAGTAGCTACCCATAATAAGTGGCCAGCAGTTATTCCGGCCAACCTAGTGGCCAACTCAGCCGCAGCTAGGATTCGGGACTTCACCCGAATTAATCCTCTAACATTCCTCGGGTGTAAGGTAGATGTAGACCCTCAGGAATTTATTGATCAGGTCCATAAGGTGATAGATATTATGGGGGTGACTACTGTTGAGAGTGCTGAGATAGCCACATACCAGTTGTAAGATGTGCCTCATACTTGGTACAAGCAGTGAAAGTCTGATAGGGTAGATGATGCAGGTCCATAGAATGGAAGGAGTTTGTCACGACTTTATTAGATAGATTCTTTCCCCAGGAGATGAGGGAGGCGAAGGTTCTAGAGTTCATCAACCTCAAATAAAGGAATATGATGGTGAAAGAGATTCTCTCAGGTTTACTCAATTATCTAGATATGCCCCTCATATGGTTGCAGACAACGGAGCTAAGATGAGTAAGTTTGCTTCAGGGGTAAATGATAGCATGGTTAATGAGTGTAAATACGCCATGCTAAATAGTGAAATAACTTTAGCTCAACTCATGACTCACGCTCAGCAGATAGAGGATCAGAAAATTAAGCAGAGAGAAAAGCAGAGTAAAAAAGTTAGGACAGGTAACTTCAATTTTAGATAGCCTAAATCAAAAGGAAGAAACCGTTCCTAGTTTTATCCTAAGTCATCAGTTCTTGCTTTTTCTACAGCCAGTGCTCTAGTTCCTAAGTTCAGAGAGGGTAAAAAAGATAGAGTGCCATGCTCTAAGTCTCAGGGCAGTATCAGCAATACCCAAACTAATACCCTATGCCAGACTTATGGTAAGAACCACAAAGGTGCTTACAGAGCTGGTAGTGATATCTATTTTGGTTGTCGTAAGCCAGGCCATAAGTAAGAGATTGTCCCTAGTTGGGTTATCAGGGTCAACAAAACTATTCTGTAACTCTGTTTGATTGCCCGAACCAGTAGGGTGCCACTTCCAGTGCTACTAATGGGCAACACCCAAATCGTCTCTATTCTCTTCAGACCTGATAGGATCAGGAAAATTCTCCTGATGTTGTTACTGGTACACTACAGATATTTCATGTTCACATTTACACTTTGATAAATCCAGGTGCATCCTTGCCTTTTGTTACTCCTTATATAGCAGGTGATTTCGAAGTCAGTCCTAAAATTATAGCAGAGCCCTTTTCAGTCTCTACCCTAGTGGGTAAAACCATTATAGCTTGGAGGGTATACAAGAACTGCTTGGTTATGATATTTTAAAAAGTCACGTCAGTAGATTTAGTCAAGTTAGAGATGACTAATTTTGATGTCATTCTCAGCACGGATTGGCTTCATTCCTGCTATGCCACGGTTGACTGCAGAAGCAGAATAGTTCAATTTTAGGTTCCAAATGAACCCATCCTAGAGTGAAAGAGTAATACTTCAGCTTTTAGAGGTCATCTTATTTCCTACCTTCGAGCAAGGAAAATGATATCTAAGGGGTTTGTTTATCATCTCGAGCATGTTAAGGACTCTAGTTCTGAATCTCCCGATCTTAAATCAGTCTCAGTGGTTAATGAGTATTTAAATGTCTTTCCCAAAGATCTTCCAAGAATTTCTCCCAAAAGAGAAATAACTTCGGCATAGACCTTCTTCCAAGTACTCAGCTTATCTCTATTCTACCATACAGAATGGCACCAATAGAACTCCATGAACTGAAAGAACAGTTGAAGGATATCTTAGACAAGGGATTCATCAGACCCAGCATTTTCCCATGGGGTGCATCAGTCTTATTCATGCAAAAGAAAAATGGTTCCCTCAGAATATGCATTGATTACCGTCAACTCAATAAAGTCACGGTCAAGAACAAGTATCCTCTTCCCAAAATCGATGACTTATTTGACCAACTTCAGGTGCCAGTTATTTCTCTAAGATAGACCTCAGATCTGGCTACCATCAGCTCAAAGTTAGAGAATGTGACATTCCGAAGATAGATTTTCGTACTCGATATAGTCGCTTCAAATTTCTAGTCATGTCCTTTGGTCTTACCAATAACCCAGTAGCTTTCATGGACTTGATAAACCGTATGTTCATGTAGTACTTGGACATGTTCGTCATAGTCTTTATAGATGATATTCTGGTCTATTCTCGCACAGAGCGCGATCATATAGACCATCTCAGAACAGTACTTCAAACTCTCAGAGATTATCAGTTATTCTCCAAATTTAGTAAGTGCAAATTTTGGCTAAAGTCAGCAGTGTTCCTTGGTCATATCATTTCCGGTCATGGAATTAGAGTAGATCTTCAAAAGACTAAAATGGTAAGAAAGTGGCCTCGCCCTGTCTCTCCATCAGATATCTGGAGTTTCTTAGGCTTGTCTGGCTATTACAGATGGTTTTTTGAGGGATTTTATTCTATTGCATCCCCTATGTCCAGATTGACTCTGAAAAAGGTCAAGTTTCAGTGGTCAGATTCTTACGAGAAGAGTTTTTAGGAGTTAAAGACTCGACTCACCTCAGCTCTAATTCTAGCTCTTCCAGATGGTTTAAATGGGTTTGTAGTGTATTGTTATCCATCTAGAGTACTTTTGGGTTGTGTCCCATGTAGCATGGTAAGGTTATAGCCTACGCCTCTAGACATTTAAAGCCCCATGAGAAGAATTATCCTACTCATGATCTTGAGTTTGCAGCCGTAGTATTTGCCTTGAAGATTTGGAAGCATTATCTCTATGGAGTTCATGTAGATGTATTCATAGATCATAAGAGTCTTCAGTATGTCTTTTTTTAGAAATATCTTAATCTTCGTCAGAGAAGGTGGTGAGAGCTCTTTAAAGATTATGACATGAGCATTCTTTATCATCTGGGCAAGGCCAATGTAGTGGCTGACGCTCTTAGTAGACTGTCCATGGGTAGTGTTTCTCATGTTAAGGATAGTAAAAAGGAGTTAGTTCAGGAAGTTCATTAGCTTGCCAAACTAGGCATTCGCTACGTCGATTCTTCAGAGGGCAGTTTATGTGTTCAGAGTATTTCAGAATCATCTCTAGTTTCTAAGGTAAAAGAAAAGAAAGATAGGGATCCTATCCTTGTCAATCTAAAAGAGTCAGTTTAGAATTAGAAAGTAGAGGTTTTCTCCCAAGGGGGAGATAGCGTTCTTCATTGTCATAGTCTTCTGTGTGTTCCAGGTGTAGATGAATTGAGGCAGTAAATTCTTGTAGAAGTGCATGGTGCATGATATTCTATTCATCCAGGGGCCACTAAGATGTACCGCAACTTATAGGAGATCTATTAGTGGAGTGGGATAAAGATAAATATTGTAGAGTGTGTGGCTAAGTGCTCTACATGTCAGCAAGTTAAGATAGAGCATCAGAAGCCTACTGGTTCTAAATAGAAGTTCACCATTCCTACTTGGAAGTAGGAAGAAGTAAACATGGATTTTGTGACAGGTTTGCCTAAAACTCATCATCAGTATGATTCAGTTTGGGTCATAGTAGACCGAATAACTAAGTCAGCTTACTTCCTTACTGTTCATACCTCTTATTCAGCTGAGGATTATGCCAAACTCTATATCAGGGAGTTGGTCAGATTACACGGTGTTCTATTATCTATCATCTCAGATAGAGGTACCCAGTTCACCTCTCACTTCTGAAAAGCATTCCAAAAGGGTCTTGGTACCCAAGTTTATCTCAGTAAAGCCTTTCATCCTCAGACATATGGTCAAGCAGAAAGGACTATTCAGACTTTAGAAGATATTCTAAGGGCATGTGTAATTGATTTCAAGGGTAGTTGGGATGACTACTTGCCTTTGATTGAGTTTGCATACAACAATAGCTATCATTCCAGTAATCAGATGGCTCCATTCAAATCTCTCTATGGTAGGAGATGTAGATCTCCAATCGGTTGGTTCAAAGTTAGTAAGGCCTCATTCATAGGGCCTGACTTAGTGTTTGATGCCTTAGATAAAGTCCAGTTAATCAAAGAAAGACTGGGTTGCTCAGAGCCAACAAAAGTCTTATGCAGATATGCGTAGAAAAGATTTCGAGTTTGAGATTGGTGATCATGTCTACCTCAAGATCTCTCCTATGAAAGGAGTGAAGAGGTTTAGCAAAAAGGGAAAGCTTAGTCCCCGATATGTCGGCCCTTTCAAGATTCTCTGTCGCTTCGGCAAGGTAGCTTATGAGGTCAATTTGCCTTTAGATCTAGCCTAAGTTTATCAAGTCTTTCAAGTTTCTTTGCTCAAGAAGTGTATAGGTGACCCATCAATCGTAGTCCCTATTAATAGCATTGTTGTTCAAAATAGCCTCTCTTATGAAGAGATTTCAGTCGAAATCCTAGACTATCAGACTCATAGATTAAGGAACAAAGAAGTTCCTCTAGTCAAAGTTCTTTGGAAAAATCAATCCATCGAAGGAGATACTTAGGAAGAAGAAGAAGAAATGCATACCAAGTATCCTAACCTCTTTCCCGCCAATCCAGATCAAGCTTAAGGTAACAGTTCTCCTTAAGCTTATTCAGCTTCACGTTAAGTATTTAGTGAAAACTTGGTATTTAGTTTCATGCTCATGTGTTATCACAAACTTGGTAACAATTTCCATTGCATATTAGGTCAGGCATTCATGTACCAGCTCAGTTATATAATTATGCATCAGACATGCATTCTCATTGTGAGAAAATTTAGTTCCTCAGAGCACTTAGTTATGCATTCATGAATCAGTTACACATGCATCAGATATGTATGTTCAGTATGTTATGTTCAGCTTATCAGTAATGAAATCATGTTCTAGTTATCCATGTTTAGTTCATGTTCAGCTTATTGTTCCCCCTCTCAGCCAGTTTCATTCGAGGACAAATGTTTTGAAGGGAGAGATATTGTAATACCCCAAATTTTCTTCCTAGCTAATTTCATCCCAAGAATGCGTAGTATTATATTATAAAGTGAATGATGATTATTCCATGAGGAATTTTCAATATTTTGACTTTTTTCATGTGTAAAATTTAATAAGATTTCCATCGATATAAAATTTGCCCAAATTCAACATCCGAACGAATAGTTAGAGCCTTTTTAGTGAGACAGTGTATCACTTGAGCCTCCAGCATGTTGAAAAATAGCTCAAATGGAAATTGTCAATTTCCAGTGTTGCTCCGATAGTGGCGCATCGCGCCAGACATCCAGGTTGCAGAAAAGGTGGCCACGTGATAGCTCGGCTTCGTACCCCAATGAAATTTTCCATTTGTCACTTTCCAGTGAATTGGCGCGATATTGGCGCGTCACGCCAAGGATGAAAATCAAGAACTTTTCTCAGAAATTAAAGACATGTCCTACGGTTAAAAGGGTAAATTTTCCCACCCCATATAAGCCTTATAACACAAGATTTGGCAATAATTGAGCAACTTATACCCAATTACTCTCAAAAACTCTTAAGAACAAGCCCTAGGGTTTCCATAGAAGGTTCAATTCCAAGGGAATTCATCGTCAAGTTTTAAGAATCTCTACATCAATCTTCACAAAATCATGAACTAATGTATGCGTAGTGTTCATCCATGATCCCTTTCATTCATGGAGTCCAAGAATCATGTTTTAAATAACCTATTATGATTTGCTTGTTCTGATTTGATCATGTTCATGTTGATAGTTAGTGTTTATGTTTCAAGATGGTGTCTTGATGAATTTCCATGAAGTATGTGAGTTTGCTGATTAAAAACCTATGAGTTTGAGTAGTTTTAGATTCTTAAATTGTTGATTTCACCTATGCTATAAAGTGTGCGTGTAATGTGTTTGATAAAATGCCTAGAATGATAGAATCATGTTCCTTATGACTAAATAGTATCTAAATGACAAGTCCATGCTAACCCTTATGATGCAACACAATTTTCATGCTCTTGTTGTGTATTGACTGTTGTGTTATGCAACGTTCATGATATTGAAATCATGCAAGTATGTACATGTTATATGTATTCCCTTCCATGATTAAGACTATGATAACTATGTGAAGCATGAAATCCCTTATTTATGGCGTTATGAATTATGAACTCTATTCCTATGATCAAGAGGTATTATGGATTGTTGGTGTTGGTCATGTATTCAGGAATATCATGCCTTGTCAGTTTCCTTCTATCGATTCCTGGAGGTACTTGTACCCAAAAAATATAGTTGTGTTCCTAGATCCATGTCATGTTTCCATAATACTCTCAGTCAAGCCATGTTCCATAGAATTCAATTAGTCATGTGACTCAAGAAATCTCAAAAATCTCATGAACTTATTACTTAGTAAGATCAGTAAGCTCATGAACTCAGTCAGTTATCAGATATCAATAGTATTCCATCAGTCAACGGAATTCAGTAAACTCAGTCCATGTACAGTCAGTGAATCATGTTCAGTCTCTTCAGATAGGAGTAGAAATTAGCACCTAGTGAACCCAAGCGTGGGAACACACACGGGCAGATGAGGGTGTGATTCTTAGTAGTCATCCTTGTGTTCCAGGATTATGTAGCCAGCATAGGTTGAGACATCAACACTGTCAGATGAGCGTTGATGTGGTGGATAAGCACTGTCAAATGGAGGCCTCACCATTCTCTTTTAGGGATACTGTCAGATGAGGGTACCCATAGTTGTCCTTACCCGTGGTGTGGTATTGACACCCTTCCAATCAGGGAATAGATTGGACTCCAGATCAGCTGTTCTAATGCATTTGGGGAATGTCGGTTAAATAAATATTCCCAAAGTTTCAGTATCAGTCTCAGTAAAAGAACTCAGATAGTTCTTTAAATTTCAAGACTGTCAGATACAGTCAACTCGGTCACAGTATAGAACTCAGATAGTTCCATCAAATTTAGGACTGTCAGACATAGTCACTCATGTTATCAGTTATTTTAGATATCGAAACTCCAGTATCATTCATGCTAGATATCAGTAAATTTATGTCATTAGTATATAGATTCATTTATCATGTTCTCACGATCTCAGTTACTAAGTATTTATGTATACATTCTCACGTTCATAATAGTCAATCAGTTACTATCAGCCATGTATATAAACCCTATGTATTCAGCCTACCTCACACGTATACTTAGTACATTATTTTGTACTGACGCATTTGTGCTATGGTGTTTTTCTTTTTATGATACACCATAGGTTCAGAGACACGACTCCCAGATCAGCAGCAGCAGTAGCATTACAGGGTTCAGATTTTTAGAAGTGATTCCTCATTCTACGAGGACGTGATCTTATTTTGATATATTAGTTCAATTTTCAGTTGACGGAGTTAGTTGGGGACTTGTCCCATCATCTCCTTAGTCAGACAGTTAGAGGCTTTCAGACGACTACAGTATTCTTCATGTTTTTCAGACTTCAGTATTTCAGTTTTGTTTTGGTATTAAGATACCACTCTAGGTCAGACGTTATTGTTATTATTTAGTTATGTTCAGTATTTAACCTTATGACCTCTCAGTGCATGTTTCCGCATTTTTATGTCATATTATGCAGTGTACAGGTATATATATCAGTCATGGGTTAGCTTGTGGTCCTTTGGGGTCATAAGCATCATGTAGCATTCCGGTTCAAATAATCGGGGAGTTACAATATGCTCCCTGCTTAACTGGCTGTAATGGCAGTGCTCAGACCACGATCACTGTAACTGAGTCCACTTTTTCTCTGAGTCATTAGTAGCTTTTTCTTGACTCATTTTATCATTTCAAGTCATTGTCCATATCTTCTTATCTCCTCAACTCTATGCTTGCAAGGAATGGATATTAGTGCATTTTATCACCACTATGTCTCATTTATTCATTCAAAACAAGGTAATGTTAACAAATGTTTAGTGAGAATGAGTGGTAAAATCATCACTCATCAACACCCCCCAACTTAAAGCATTTGCTTTTTCTCAAGTAACACTCCCTCTTACCATGAGATAATAATTCTTTATGCCCGAACTTTGTACCTTAAAGCTCACAATAACTTCAACTTTAGTTGCGACCATAAGTAGCTCATTGCATATGGGCTAAGATAATTCCCACTACACCCTTCATCATAAGATGTGACATTTAAGTATACATAGGACTTTAAAGAGCAATCAGGCAACAATAACCAATACTCTAGAGGTGGCTTTCTCTTGACCACAATTTAGCTATACTCCATTTGCCTCATTCTTTTAAAGGTGACAAAATCATCTACCCCAACTTGTTTCACATGCCGATCCTCACAAGAAATAAAATTCAACACACCGAACTACCAAAAATACAACAAGGAGTTTTAAGTACAATAACTCTCACTCTCATTAAAAAAATCTCTATGCAATAAGTGTCATACCATAAGCTTGCCCCTATTTTCAATTGTCACTATGAAGAAAATACATGGTTGAAGATCTCAAAGGACTTTCTAAGATTGAAATGTAGGTTCGGGTTAGGGTAGGATATCATTTGGGAATAACATGGCTATACCCTTTCTTGAACATCTACATCACACTTTTTCAATTTTCATTTTTTACCATGGGCCAATCTCCTTTGTTTTCTCTCTTTTATCATGCCTACCTTTTATTTCCTTTGTTTACCCAACTTCTTTTATCTCTTTTTCTTGTACTTTCATAAAATTCTTTCCTTTGTTCGACTCTTTCTTCTTTAATTCGGTTCCTTTCAAAGTCTAGGCACATTAGGCATATAACTACATCTTTATGGCACTAAACTTAACTTCCATCAATATTTACCACCCCCAACTTAAGCTTTTATCCCCAAATTACATTTTCAAGTTCAAGGAGGGTATGGTTCTAAAGAGGAATAAAAAGAATGGTTGACATCTTGCAATGTGCTTTCGAAAGAAAGGTCGAAAGGCTCAAATTGGGTAACTAGGGATTATATTCATGCTTGGGTAGGATTTTTAGGCTAGAGTGGGCTTTCAAAATCACAAAGGTGGCCTGCAAGTTCTAGATAACATAAGTGTACAAGAGATGACTACCAAAATCTCACCACACATGGCATGCGAAATTCATCAAGGGGCTCAAATGCCACTCCTGTGAGAGACAAAATGGGAGTATCTATTTCTATTCATAAGTCAAAATTTATGAAGCCACAAAAAAATAAAAAGTTTTGTTACAACATTACTCCCATCCATGCCCTTGATTTTTCAAAAATTTTGGATGGAGGGGGGCTTTTTATTTTGCATTAGCCACTCACACAATTTGCTAAACTATGGCTACAACTAAAGCCTTAGTCTTACATTTAGGCTCAAAACGGTCAAACTACCCCTATGGCTACTCAGACTTTGCCAATGGTGTACAAAATGACCCCAGTTTAACAAAATACAATGCCACAAGTACCCAGACTTCTTTGCATTCTTGACATTTATACTAGGGTACTCAAAATTACCTTACAATCTATTATAGGGCAAAGTTCATCCGTAACTAAAAAGCCCCAAGTAGCCTTGCTACTCCCCCAACTCAAAGGCCAGAAGTGCCTAAACTAAAGTAAGTTTAAGAAGTAAAAAGGATGAGAAAGGATTCCATAGATAGTAGACATTGTAGGATTATGAAGTCGCAATTACTTCAATAATTCTGCAATTACGTACATACGATCGTAGTCTGCTAACCACAACCACGATAACTGAGACTTAATTCCCATGTGTTTGCTCAGTTTTTTATTCCCTGTATAGCTGCCAGTTTCTAGCCCTATTTTCCCCTATTTTTCAGAGTACTCTACTTTTATTAAAAGACCTACAAAGCATTAAAACAAATACAAGATGAGTTGTAAAATGGGTTGTCTCCCATCAAGCGCCTAATTTAACATCGTGGCACGACTCTCCTCTTTTACCACATAGCATCTTTAAAGATAATACACTTCACCTTGGCCACCATGGGGATTCTCTCATTGTAATTCTTCACCCTTTGACCGTTTACTATGAATTTTCTTCCTTTATTATCTTCCAATTCAACGGCACTGCTTGGGTAGACATTAGAAACCACAAATGGTCCCGACCACTTTGAGCGGAGAGATTCAAATGGAAATCATTGAGGAGTACATTCTCTCCAACATAAAATTCTTATTGTAATATCTGAGCATCATGCCATTTCTTCATTTTCTCCTTATACAATGTTGAACTCTCATACACCTTTAAGAGGAATTCCTCTATCTCATAGAGTTGTGTCACCCGTGTCTCGGATGTTTCTCTCCAATTTATATTTCACCTTTTCAAAGCCCATAGAGCCTTGTGCTTAAGTTCAACGTGTAAATGGCATGCTTTTCCAAACACTAATTGATAGGGAGACATTCCAATTAGAGTTTTATAGGTCGTTCTATAGGCCTAAAGTGTTTCTTCAAGTTGCCTTGCCTAATTTTTGTGGCCTATATTTCCCATCTTTTCGAGTATGGACTTGATTTCTTGATTTTAAACCTTCACTTATCCTCTTGTTTGAGGGTAGTATGTAGTGGCAACCTTATGTTTAACTCGATACTTATCAAGAAGAGCACCAAACACCCGATTGCAAAAATACAAGCCACCATCACTAATGATGGCCTTAGGAGTGCCGAACCTTATGAAAATATGTTATTTTAGAAATGAGGTGGCACACTTACTTTCATTAGTCAGGAGTGAGATGGCTTCCACCAATTTGGATACATAATCAATCGCAACTAAAATGTATTTATTCCCAAATGAACTCATAAAAGGACCCATGAAATCAATTCATCATACATCAAAGAGTTCCACCTCAAGATTAGGCTTGAGGGACATTTCATGCCTTCTTTAAATACCCCCATGCATTTGAAAGTTGTGACAAGATTTAATCTATTCAATGGCATTCCTATGCATTGAAGGCCAATAAAACCCACATTGGAGAATCTTTGCGGTGGTTTGGATTCCTCCATGGTGACCACCATAAGGCGAAGAGTGACGAGCTTCCAAGATATCATTTATTTTAATATCCATGACACACCGCCTAATAAATCCATCGGCACATTCCCGAAACAAAAATGGCTCATCCAAAAAAAATTTCTTTGCATCAAACAAATATTGTTTCTTTTGATCCATCTGTACCACTACTCTCGTGCCTAACAAAGAGGCCCGAAACTTTTCAAAGGCATATACTACCGCTAATAATTCTTGCTCGGTGATGGTGTAGTTGTGTTGGGCATCATTCAAGGTTTTTCTTGCGTAGTAGATAGGATAAAATAGCTTGTCCTTGCATTTCCTAGCACTGCACCAATGCAATACCTCTTAGGTCGCACATTATATCAAACGATAATGACCAATTCGGGGACACAATAATGGGGGCTGAAATGAGCAATTCCTTAAGATATTTGATAGCTTTCAAGCATGCCTCATCAAAGTTGAATTTAGATTACTTCTCAAAAATTTTACACATGGGGTGTGATATCTTGGAAAAATCCTTGATGAAACGTCGATAGAACCCAGCATGGAAAAAAAATCTTTGAACACATTTTACGGAAATGGGAGGTGGGAGATTAGAAATTACCCCAACCTTGGCTTGATAGACTTGAATGCTTTTTCTAGATATCTTGAGGCCTAATACGATCCCTTCTTTGACCATAAAGTGGAACTTCTCCTAATTCAAGACAAGGTTTATCTCCATACACCTTTCAAGCACTTTGTTCAAATGTCGAGGCATTACTCGAAAGAGTTCCCTACTACCGAGAAGTCATCCATAAAAAATTCTATAGAGCCTTCAACCATATCCACAAATATTGACAACATGCAACGTTGAAAGGTTGCCGAGGCATTACATAGCCCAAAGGGCACTCGCCTGAATGCAAATGTACCATATGGGCAAGTAAAAGTTGTCTTTTATTGGTCCTCCGATGTGATACAAATCTAATTGTACCCTGAGTACCCATCCAAGAAATAATACCATCCTCTCCCAGCAAGCCTATCTAGCATCTGATCCATGAAAGGTATTGGAAAATGGTCTTTCTCAGTCCATGTATTTAGTTTTTGGTAGTCCGTACACAGACTCCATCCGGTGACCAGTTGAACGGGGATGAGATTATTTTTTTTATTTTGACTACCATAATATCACCCTTCTTAGGAACACATTGTATCGGACTCACCCACGTGCTATTCGATATAGGATATATCACTCCCGCATTGAGCCACTTTATAATTTCCTTTTTTAATACCTCTTGTATGGGTTTTTTTTAATATCCTTTGGTTCTTCATACTAGGTATGTAATTATTCTTGAGATTAATTTTGTGCGAGCAAATATCAGGGGCTATGTCGATGATGTCTGCAATGGTCCAACCAATGGGTCGAATGGATTTCTTCACCACCAACTTCAATGCCTCTACTTGAAAGTAGTTTAGGTTAATAGCAATAATGATTGGCAAGGTATCATCCTCCCTGAAGAACACATATTTGAGATGAAGTGGCAAGGGATTCAATATAATTTTGGGAGGTTCAAGGATGGATGGTTTTGCGGTTGGACTTTCTCAATTTTTTAGCTTGAGATCTAATTTAACCGGGTTCTTAGTGTGAACCCCAAGCTCGGTTAAAGATGCTACCACCTAATTATACTCCTCCACTTCATCTCTTTCATAATTCTATATCACCCCAACTAAAGGTTCATTAAACAAACCAACATCAACATGGTTTGACACTTCTCCATCAATAACATTAATCACCGAGATGACTTGTAGGTCCATTGGTTGTTTCATGAACTTGCATACATTGAATGATACCTCATCATCATTCAATCTAAACTTTATTTCCCCAGACTCCAAATCTACTAAATCCTTCTCAATAGCTAAAAATGGCCTCCCATGGATAATAAAAATTTTAACGTCCATTGAACAATCCAAAATAACAAAGTCTATCAGGTACATAAACTGGTCCACTTTTACTAAAACATCATGTAGGACTCCCATGGGGTTTTGATGGATCGATCGGCCATGAGCAACTTCATTTTCGTGTGCTTTGTCTTACCCAACCCAATTTTTTAAAATTAGCATAGGGCATAATGCTCACACTTTCTCCAAGATCACGTAATGCCTTAGCAAAAGTGAATGTACCAATGGTGCATAAGATTATAAAAACATCGGGGTCCTTCTTCTTTTTGACACATGCCCTTGTCATAATGGCACTACAATGGTGAGTAACCTTTATGGTTTCATCCTCCAACAAATTTGTTTAGACACCAAATCCATCATAAATTTAGCATGCCCAGGCATATATTGAAACACCTCAATAAGAGAAATATTAATAGAAAGGGTACTAAATTTATCAAAACATTTGTTTAGTTTGTCATGCTCTCCCTTTCTTAAGGGCGAGTTAGGGAAAATAGGATGTATGGGAGTTGATGGCATGGAGACAATTTGACAATCATTAACTGTTGGTGTTCCATTCAATAGCTCACTTAGCTTTGGCTCTTCATCATTGGATATTTTTCTCTTCTCCTTTGTCTCCTCCCTACGTTGCATTTCTTCACATTGATTTTCCATAAGATACCTTGATATTTGGCATACTTTCGCCTCTAGTTGTTGGATGGAAGTGGAGTGAGATGTAAACATTTGGTGGATCATGGGGAATTCACTTCGCATGTCATTCACTATTTCTCTAGTCCTCTCATTACTACTCAAAATCCGTGCCAAAATATCTCTATCAATTTCCTCTTTCCTTTCACAATGTGCCAAGCTTAGATGTTCCCAATTCCGACTTTGATTTCCATCTTGTCCTTGTGAGGAAAGATGGAAACCCTCCGAGCCTCTAGGCATCATACCTAATTTGTCTCCAATAACCTCCTCCTTCACGTCTTTACATGGTTCAAATTCTATTATACTTATCACACTCATGCTTTCCATTTGATCACCTAATATATGCTCAAATAGGAGTTCGAGGCATGGCATCATTTTGTCCATCTTTGCATTGGTCTCTTCCTTTTCATCTTTCTTATCATGGTACACAAAGAAAGAAGAGGGATCCCCCATGGACACCTCGATATCCTTTATGTCCCAACCCTTACACCAAATTTCTACTTGGTCTAAGACTTTTGAAATGATTCCATATGACGAGTTGATGAATTATCCACCGGATGCATTGTCCACTATAGCCTTATTTTGTTGGTCCAATGCTCTATAGAAGATTTGTAGAAGAATCTTCTCTGGCACCTCATGGGTAGGGTTTTTAAAAAGTGTTTCCTTGAATCTTCCCCAAGCATCGTGCCATGTTTTTTCCTGATATTTGCAAAAATAAACAATCTCACCCCTCAACTTCAAATTTCTAGATAGTGGGAAGTATTAACATAAGACAGCCTCCATGAGACTTGTCCATGAAGTAATAGATCCTATGTGCAAATATCTTAGCCAAAGAACTACCTTTCCCATGAGAGATAATGGAAAGAGACATAACCGGATGGACTCTTGAGATATATGTGCAACTTTGAATGGAGCACAGACTTCCACGAAGACCTACAAGTGAGCTTTCGGGTCTTGATGTGATTCTCTCCCAAAGAGTCCTTTCATGCGGAGCAATTTCATTATTACACTTGTAAAATAAAATACCCCATGCTCCTCGGTGGGGGGAATAAAAATGGCACTTTCATGATCTTCGGCCCCAAAATAAACTGAGTCCTCATGACTCTTGATGATTAAGGAATGATAATATTGGCCTACTCAAAGAGCAAAAATAATTAAAAAAAAATTAAAAGACATAACTACGGGTACAGCTAAGTAAAAATCACACCACACAAGCAAAATCTACATTTCACTCCCCGACAACAACACTATTTTAATAACACTCAAATCACTCCCATGTTTTAGGGGTGAGGCGATCGCTGTCAATAACCTAACTAGAGTTGGGGTCGAATCCACAAGGAGCGAATTATAAATTTTGATTCTTATAGGTGTTCTATTTACAAAAGGGGTACCCAAAATGCTAACAAATACGACATGTAAATTAAAAAGGGGGAATTTGAGTTAAGAATGGTTTGTAAAAATTTTTGATTAATAATGCACGAATATGAGACTTCTGATTTAAAATTAAGAATAGAGAGGGTCTTAGGATCATGTCTACCTAAAGGCATAGTGTGTGGGTAAATGATAGTTTGGCATGAGTTTTAGTTATTGATCTAAGGATAGGCTTGGTCAAAAGTCATTGTAGTCAATCTTTCAATAAAACTACAATGATTTCACCCATTGGTTCTTTCGATCACCTAACAAGTGTGCAATTTGTAATCACCCAACACCTCAATTAAGCATCCCTATTTCTTGGATGATGCTTTTGACATGATTTACACTACAACTACACTTATTTCTAAGATTGAAAAAATTAGTAAACCATACGATCAATTGTCCACCATTACCTTGCCCCTCTATAACCCTTTTTCAAGGCTGTTATGGGTTACCTCAAGTTTACCTTCATCCCTCTTTCAAGGATAATGAAGGTTTTTTAGAGTTTGGGGTTTTCACCTATCAAACCCATTTGGAGATTCGGGGATTTCACCCATTAAATTACAACTCATTAACCCAAGTAATGGTGAAATCCATATTCAACAACTAAAAATAAAGAAAACTCATCAATACCCACACACAATTACACTTTAGTTCAACATAATCCCAAGACTAAAGACGTTAGCTATTCATGATATAGGAGAAAAGATTTTTGCCAAGTATTTTATCCATGATGTTCATGATCATAGAGGTTAAAAATAATCTTCAACTCCACACACTAATGTCATTAATTTCCTCTTGGAATAATAATTATAATAACTATGAACAATCAATTTTTCACTCAAAATTCTAGGGTTCTTTTTCTCCCTCTCCTCCACATACTTTTTAATGTTTTGAATCCTCAATATAAGTCTTTGATTCAGCTGCCCGAATTAAATACAGTGCCCTTTACTCAATTGTCCCACTGTGCTGCAATCGCTGAGCTTTGACTATATTCGCGCAATCGCGGTCGCGGCTATGATTTAGCGATCGTGGTATATGACCATTCTGACAGATAGCAATCGTATTTTTCTAATTATTGTCACACTACTCGAGGCTGGATATTGTTCTTTCTTAGCTGGCTGCGATTGCGGTGTTCAGACAACAATCGTGGTAAGTGAGGCCACGTTTGCTCTGAGTCATTAGCAACATTTTCTAGATTCCTTTTATCATTTCAAGACCCAATCCACATCTTCTCATCTCCTCAACTCTATGCTTGAAGGGAGTGGATATTAGTGCATTTTATCACTACTATGTCTCGTTTATTCATTGAAAACAAGGTAATGTGCACAAATGTTTAGTGAGAATGAGTGGTAAAATCATCACTCATCAGCCATCCTAATACTTGAGTGATAACTATCATTATATCCAAACTTAATGTAATGAAAATAGTCAACCCAACTAGCACTAAAGTTGATCACATAAGACCTAGCATATCCTTCAAGTACTCCACCTTCACTTATTGGCAAACCATGCACTTAGCCATAAAGTTGGCCACATCCCTCTTCAAGTTATTCCACTAATAGATCTCTATCAAATCATGGTACATCTATGTTGAACTAGGATAAACAGTGTACTTTAACTCTTGAGCCTCAGACAAGATTCTCTCTCACAGCCTATGAATCGGGAATACATAACCTACCTTGGTACCTCAAGATACCATCACTCCCAATCTTAAAAACCATCACTTTCTGCTAGCTCACGTCATCCTTAATCCATATCAAGGTAGGATCCAAAAACCTATTTTTTTCACCTCAGAACACAGAGATGATTTCACTACCTCTCGCACCATCACACGATAATACTCAGAGTCTAAGAGATGAACTCAAAGATTAGCTAAATAGTGAATATCCTTCACCAACTCTCGCTTTTCCTCATCCACAGGATATAAGCTTCCCATTTACAACCTGCTAAGAGCATCACAACCATGTTAGCTTGGACAGTCTTGAAGACTTATATCGTAGACCTTGAGCAACTCAAGCCATATATTTTGCTTGAGATTTAACATATTCTGGGTGAACACATATTGCAAACTCTTCTAGTTTGAGAATATGTCAACATGAACTCCATAAAAGTAATGGCATCAAATCTTCAAAGTAAAGACCGCAACAATAGCTTTAAGTCATGCATTGGGTAATTCTACTCATAAACTTTTAACTGCCTAGAATCATAGGCCACAACCTTACCATGATGCATCAACATATAGCCCAATCCCACACGGTATGCATCACAATAAACCACAAAACCCTCGGTACCTCAGGCAGCGTCAAAACTAGAGCTGAAGTCCACTTGTATTTCAACTTCTCAAAGCTAACCTCACAAGCATCAGACCACCAAAACTTTATATTATTTTGGATCAACTTAGTTAATGGATAAACAATAGAATAAAAACATTCAAAAAACCTCCTATTGTACCCAGATAAACCCAAAAAGCTCCGAATATCAATTGGAGTCATAGGTTTAAGCCACTTCTTAACCAATACCACCTTTTTTTGATCCACCATGATCCCTTCACTAGAAATAATATGCCCCAAAGAAGTCACTATATTCAACCAGAACTCACACTTAGAAAACTTTGCATATAACCGCTGATCTTTCAAGGTTTGCAACACAAGGCGGGGGTGATCAGTATGATCTGCCTCACTCTTAGAATAAACCAAAATATCATTAATAAACATGATGATGATTAAGTCTAAGAATTGATGAAATACCCAGTTCATCAGATCCATAAATTCTGCTGGGGCATTAGTCAAATCAAAAGACATAACTAAGAACTCAAAATTACCATACTATGTTTGAAAAGCAGTCGTAGGGATATCCACCTCCCTAATATTCATCTAATGATAACCTGACTAAAGATCAATCTTATAAAAGTACTTAGCTCCTTGAAGTTGATCAAATAGATTATCAATCATGGGAAAAGGATACTTATTCTTCACAGTCACCTTATTCAATTGGTGGTAATCTATACATATTTGAAGGTACCCATCTTTCTTACGCATAAAAAGTACTGGAGCACCCCAAGAAGAAATACTAGGTCGAATAAAAACCTTATCATGAAGATTTTACAACTGCTCTTTAAGTTCCTTCAAATGGGCTGGAGCCATTCTATAAGAAGGGATAGAAATAGGATGAGTGTTCGAAAGAAGATCAATCCTAAAATCAATTTCTCTATTAGGAGGAACAACAGAAAGATCATTAGGGAAAACCTCAAGAAATTCATTAGCAATGAGAACAGACTATAATGAATGACCCTCCGAGTTAAAATCTTTAACCCAGACCAAAAGATAAAGACACCTCTTGGAAATCAATTTCTGGGCTCTAAGATACGAAATGAATCTTCTTCTAGGCACTAGGGAACTCCCTTTCCACTCAATAACTGGCTCATTTGGGAATTAGAAATTGACTTTTTAGGTTTTACAATCAAGGGATGCCTAGTATGAGTGCAACCAATCTAGCCCTAAAATCACATCAAAATCTAACATGTCCAACTATATCAGATCAACTAGTGTCTCCCTACCACAGACAGATACTACGTAACCTCTATAGACCCTTATAGCCATAATAGAGTACCCACCAGGGTAGACATAAAGAAAGGATTAGGAATGCACTCAGGACCAAAACCAAAATGAATAGCCATATAAGGGGTCATATAAGAAAGGGTAAATGCAGGATCAAGTAGAAAATATACATCATGAGAGAAAAGTTTTAGCATACAAATAACAACATCAGGAGACACCTTAGAATCCTAACAAGTAGAAAGAGCATACAAATGATTCTGACCAATGTCGGAGCTAAAGGGCCAATTCCTCTAAATATGGCCAGGCTGATAATATTTAAAACATTTATCCCTTTCCTTATCACAAAATTCATGATGCACCTGACCATGAAAATGACAAGTGGGATAAGATGGAGTAAACTTAACCCCAATGGCCTGAGATTAGGCACCTTGTGCCTTAAATCTATTATTGCTCTTAAATCGGTGATCACCAAATAAATTATAATATGGAGAAATAGTCATAGAATAGGAACCAAAATTCCCCCACTTCTTATTAGACCATTTCACACAATCTCTACCACTCTACTGCAGACCTTCACCCTGATCCAAATACCAAAACTTCTTACTCTGTCTTTTACTTATCTCTCCTTGCTTTTTCTTTTTCTACACTTGCAAGTTTATTATGTTTCCATCACAATTCTATTATCTAGAGGAACGCCTCAACACCTTTATTCATTAAATAAATTTGGAGGAATGCCTCGACCTTCTTTAGTTTGTCAAATCAAATTGGGGGAACACCTTGGCCCCGTTTGTTCATTAAATCAAGACATAGCCAACAAGGCCTTCAAAATCCTCTATTAACATTTTAACTATTTATACAATGCAATAGCATAGTAAGTAAGTCAAACCATATGACCAATTTATATTTCAAACTCAATTTTACAAATAGGTTGAGGGAACATAATAATTCAAAACCAATTCCAAGTTTAAAATAATAATTTGGGGAAAACCAAGACACCTTATCTTATTCACCATACCCACGCACCCCATACATTTAAAACCATTAATTAGGCATAAGAAATATGTATTAAATCATGGGAAAGCAACTTAACAATCAACCATGTCAAAACACTCAACCACAACAAAACCCACATTTAAATCCATACAATTTAAACCATGTAAAACACATGCTTTTGATAAATTAATAATTGGGGAAGAGTAACATGCCTGAAATATCAAGATTTAGGAAGAGAAATCAACCCTTGAGCTCTTAGATGACCAACTTCTTAGACACCCTAAGTATCTTGACCTTGGAGAGTTTAGAGAGTTTGAGAGTATTTTTAATTGTGTTATGGATGAGAAATAACCTCTTAGAGTGATTTATGGTCCTTGGGTTCAAGTAAGGAAAAAGGGGAATTGACCAGAATATCGTTAACAAAAAGACTGAAATAGATCCCCAGTTATTGCAGATGTCCTTATGACTTGTAGGGTCACCCTATGACTCTTATCATCTAGTCATAACTAGGCATTATCTAGGATCACCAATAGTGACTTGGATACAAGTCATACCATATGACTCGTACTCATCTATTATAACTCATTTACTCCAGTTGTTGTCAAACTAAAAACAATATGAGTATCATAGTGGTTAGGCTAGGAAGGAACCATACGACTCATTATGAGACACTATAACTTATAGGGTCTAAGTCATAATCAAGAAAGAAACTCCAGGACAACATATTAGATAGACTACAATTGGGTCCATAAGACCAGTCAAGACTCCCTACGACTCATATGGGGAGTTATAGTTTGGGCTGTGAGGATAAAATCTTAGAATTTTCAAGCGCAAAAAATATTGGATGTTACAAATTTTCCCCCTCGCCCACTTATTTTAGCTATGGTGACTGTCTCATGAGATTTTTTATAGTAGTTGGTGGACTGATAGTAGGAATTAAGTGATCACTAGCTATACATTGATACCCAATTGGCCAAGTTATTTGGTCATATTCGACCATAGGTGGGGACTATATTGAAGGTATCAGAGGTAAAAGTGGAGGCTAGGATGATGGACACTATAGAATGGTTCAATCGAGAGATGCACGGGCATATTGATAGTTTTGAGGCTCGAATAGGAGATCAACTATACGAGACTCAAGTGTCTGACTTATTAAGCCTACACAAAAAGGTCCCTACTTTGAGGTCAAAAGTGCTCACTTTAACTGAGAGCCACATTTATACCTTTGCTTTGATTATTCTTCTTTTATGCAACCGCCGCATATACCACCATAATTGATTTTTAATTTTTTAGCTAAGGAAGATGAGGCCTAGACTCTTGGGGCCAAGAGAAGACATAAGCAGGAGTAGCAGGGTAACTCTGATGAGTTTAGGTGTGCCCTAAAGAGGGACACCATAGAGTAAGTGATTTATTTTAATATTGATGAGTAGAGGCATGCCTAATTTACATTGGGTGTCTCTTCCAGTTGAGCACCTACCACCACCTTCTAGTAATGATCCACATGATGCTCCAGTTGGGGAGAGCCTACTTTTGACTCCTAGAGCATCCCAGGTATGTACCTACACCCTTATGTTCTTTATTTTCTAGTATGCATCGGGGACAATGCATTAAATTTAAGTTGGGGTGGGTGTTTACCAACCACGCAAGTTTTTTGTTATCATGTTTCTTTTCCCTAGGGTGTGCTACCATAGTAGAGCCGACATGTTTAGATATTGTGTTGTGTCATAATATATGTTATGTTTGGTTTAGTTTAATTAAAAGAAAAATAAGAAACCTTAGTGTAGTCAAAATATTTTGTTTGGTTTTTATATGTTTGAAAAATATGATACCCCTCCAAAAATTTTGTGAACTATGTGTTGTGAACATATGTTTTCCCATTTTTGAATCTTTTTATGGCATTAGTATTAAGGATAAAAATAACCATAACTTCTTATTGCATGAATCGGATAGGTTGTATTTGATAATATAACACTTTACCGTATGTGTGTGAGGCATTTACCTAGTTCACTTTGTATGTTTAATCTAGAACTTTCCTGATTAGTCTTGCCTAGTTTGTAGGACAGTTGGTGGGGACATGATCATAGGCCGTGTTTGTATAAATCCATTCTTATCCTAAAAGATCATCCAAATAAAAATATGTATCCCTTAATCCCTAATTTGAGCCTAAATTGACCTATTTTATTATTTTAACCTTTTCACCTTCCTATTTAAATATAATGAACCTGTTTTAGCCCTAGTCCCTCCTTGGACACTGTATACCTCAACTCAAGCAAATTGCCTAAGTTGAGGGTGGCTATCATAGGGGTGTGTAGTTAAAAATGGGTATGAAGAAGGATATTGATTAAAAGGAAAGAAAGTAGTATTGGGAGTGGCAGAAAATGTAAAAGAAGGAAAAAAATAAGAGAAAAAATAAATGAATGAATAAATGCAAAGAATGAAGGAAACCACACCCAATCTGAATAAGCAGTAAAGGAATAAAAGGGCGAACAAAAGAAGCATGGTTAAGTAGTGGAGCCAACAATGTAAGTGTAGTATCAAGGAGGGTAAGTCACTATGTACCATACTTTCCCCTAAGCCTACATTACAAGCCTAAAAAATGTCCTATAGTGATCTTAGTCCGACTGTCTGAAAAATAAAGCTATAAAAAATAAGGGCAAGCCTGTGGTATTTTATGCACATTGTTTTAACTTCTTTGAGAGCATGGGTATTTTTGATGTAGTACCTACACTGACATGTATTATGATACTGTGAGAGTTAGAACTTTCTTTCGGTGAGGGTACATGGGTCATATTATTAATTGCTTATTGTTTGGGTAGTGTCAATTAGATATATGCTTGGTTGTTTGTTTCTAATGTAATTCCATCACATGATTTCTTTTGTGTCATGTTGTTGAGCTACATGAATCCACACAGTGCTTTTGAAAAGTGTGAATATGATGGGGTAAGAAATTTGATCTAAAATGATTTAACTACCATAGGTACGTTAGGTTTATTTTAGTTAAGCATCGTGTTTCTCTATTATGTGTTAGTGTCTAAGGTCATGCAAACATTCTAAGAAGAGAGTGTTGATGTATCATGGTTTCATGTCACTTTTGATGCTTAAAACTAGGAAATTGTGCAAGTACTAAGTTATTCTTGTTAGATATGAGGTGCTTATGTCTTGATTTTTTTAAAAAAATAGAGGTCGGAGCCAAGAATGAGAAAAAAGGGATAAAAAAAAGCTGGAAGAGTACCTATGATCCAACCTATGGCTTATAGATAGTATATACGAGCCAACCTATGGCTTGTAGGTAGTACCTATGAGCTCGTAGGTGGCCACGTAAGTTGAGAGCCTAAAGATTCTGAAGTTGATAGTGGAATTTTAATTCCCATGCCCATACCTACAAGGCATATATGGAACCTACAGGTTCCCTCATAGTTAGGTGTTCTGTAGTTTAAAGATTACTCTGATTTCCCTGGTACGGGACCTATGACTCGTAGGTTACCTTGTGGGTTGGTCCTGACTCAAGTTTATTACACTTTTTACATTGTTTTAAGTTTTGAGATACATTATTGATCTTGGAATTATTATTCTTGGTTTTTAGGGTTGAAATTAATTTGAGATTTTGAGTTTTCATTATTATTCTTCATAAGTTCATCCTTATGCTTTCATTTATGAAATCTATGTGTGTTCTTATAATCATGAGCAGCTAAACCCCAAACTACGATTGTGGGAACCTTGATGGATTAACAAAGCAACTCTAGTGCAAAGTCAGACTATATTAGCGTTCTTGCATGTATTGGGATTTCTATTATTTTGATTGCTTTCTTAATGATTGCAAATGTTAGAAACTCTCTTGTATTGGATACTTGCTCAAGAGTGAGGTAGATATTAGGAAAAAGAAATCATAATAGTGATTTGAAGTTATTAACCTTTATCTAATTAACTTGAGACCGAGCGAAGATTATTATTTAAGATCAAGAAAAGAGTTAGTAATGCGACACTTTGAGACCAAGCGGAGATGATTGAAACTCACCAAGCTAAGGTGAGGGTTAGACGATAATTTGTGAGATTTTGAATGCAAAACACCGAGATAGTTTGACAAACATGAACAATCTGTAGAGTTATGAAGTTAGGGGAAACATAATCCTAGTAATTGTCTCATATTGATAACAGTCCTAATGACCCAACATTATTACTATTACTCTTAGTTTTATGAAAACCCCCCATTTAGTTTCCGTAATTTCCAATTACATTAGCAAGCTCATGACAGGTTTCCAATCTATTCCTCATGGGATCAACCCCAACCTTGTTGGGTTCTATATTTGAAAAATGTCCTCTTTATACTTTCTTGGAGATTTAATTTGGGTGACATCATCATCTAACTACTATACTACTATGGTGGGCCTTGGACTACCTAACCCCATATTCTTGAATAAAGCAAGTGGACATAAGATTTAGACTTACCTCAAGATCACATAAGCCTCAAGGACTAATAGGTGAGCATGATATTTATACTTTTCCCAAGATCACATAAGCCTCAAACACTAACGGACAACCCAATTATGATCTTAGTAAAGCTTCTTGGATCCTTGAGCTTCATAGACAGTCTATTCTGAATCCGTGAGATGCACTTTTCAAGAAGTGCAGCAATGGCATATTCTGTCATCTTGTTCTTATTCTACACAATATCCTTAATGTACTTAGGATATTTTTGGAATCCTTACAGAACATCAATAAAAAAAAGGTTAATATGAACTTGTTTCAATAAGTTTATAAGCTTTTGGTAGCATGCTTTCTCTTTTTGCTTCTTCAGCCTCTATAGGAATGATGGAGGTGGTTTCGCACTTGCCATTTTGTTCTTACTTCTCTTAACTTTGTCATTCTTAATTTTCTCCTTATTCTTAGCCATAGCTCTGTCAGTCACCCTTTTGGGCTCTAACTCCTCTAATTACAGACAACTGCAAGTAGAAACCACATTCACTTGCTTGGGATTTGGATCGATATCACATGATAGACCTCCCTAAGGTCTAGTATTCTGTTCTTCCACAAGTTATCCCAATTGAATCTCTAGTGTCTTAGTAGCCAACCATTGATTCATTATGTCTGCTGTCATTTGTGCTTGATATTCCATAATATGTTTCAGTATTTCCTCAATATTGCTTGACTAAGCAATAGCCCGATTACCCTAGGCTTGTTGCTGAAAATTCTGATTTCCTTGTCCTTGATACTAATTTGCATTTTGTCTTTCATTTCCACCCATAAGAAGTTAGGGTGATTCCACCAGTTGGAATTATATGAATTTATGAAATTTTGATTCCCTTGGTGTTATGCATTATCTATATAGTTCATAGATTCCGAATTGGCTGCATAAGCATCTACTTAATGGTCTCCATTACCACATACTTCACACTAAGTTTGAGTTTACTACACTACATTGGTTGAAGCTTGCTAGTTCCCCAAAATTTAGGTTACTAAATTGAGAGAGGCAATTTGTGTTGCGATAGCTGTCAACTGGTCAACTTCTAGCAACCTTACAACTTCTTTGGAGTTCTTCTTGACACATCTGCATTTCATTCAAGATTACCCTATGATATATGATTCATTGATGTGTATAATTTATCATAAGTCTTTTCCAATGCTTGTCCACCTGTTGTTGAATCTAGGAGAATTTTTGCATGTGGCTCAAGTCCCTCTATAAAAGTATTCACCAAAACTTTATTGGTTTGATGGTGGTCAGGGCAATCACAGAGCATACACTTAAACCTTTCTCAAGCTTGGTACAAAGTCTCACTATTTTTCTGCCTGAAATTCAAAATTTCACTCCTTAATCGTGCGGTCTCTCCAGATGCTAAGAATCAAATCAAAAATTTTCACTGCCAAGTCATTCACTCTAGTGATGGAATTTGGTAGCTCAGCCTTTATACACCTCTTTTCTTTTCCCAATAAATAAAAAGGAAATAGAGTGAGTCTCATATAATCGGCCGATACTTTTGTAGGGGTGTAGGTGTTACTGATCTCAAGAAAGATTTGCAAATGCTATTGTGGAACCTCATAAGATAGTCCTGTGACTTGTTGGATAGGGTGCAATAGTTGCACCATATTCTGCTTTTACTTGAACTAACCTCCAATATCTTGTCTGTGGATTTTATTAGTAACATTATTAGCGAGTGGAATTTCCACCTCACGAACAAGTCTCGTCATTGCACTTTCATCGGGAACAATTTTTATCGAATTAGTCTTTTGATTTTTTCGTATTTGGTATTGGAATGTTGCTTCCTTCCACCACTGATGAAATACTAGCTCGGGTTTCAAATATGACATAACCAATTCTCTTTCTCTCGCCAATCCAAGGTATAAATTGGTCTTGCAAAAATGAGCCGCTAAGATCAAGTTGTCAATACTTGTATAGTATTATAAAAAATAAAATTTTAAAAATTACTAATTTCTTGAGTCCCCGACAATAATGCCAAAAACTTGTTGTGAACTAGCGCAAATGCAAGTGTATGTGGTCTGACAAGTAATATAATGGCTCTGAGAGAGTTGGATATCGAATCCACAAGGACTACTTATTTAGCAATTTACTTAACAAAGTAATTAACAATATTCCAAGCAAGTATTGTAGTGTATCAAGATGAGTTATAAGAGTTTTACAAACTATTAGTACGTAAAAGGTAATAAAATGTAACACTAGAAAATTAAGCAATTTTGTAATCACTATCGAGAGAGAATTCTGGGGTTAAGACACTCACAACAATCATGTAAATCATTCTCCCTTTGTTGATTGTGTTGGTTACCGTATTGCTGATTCACATGGTTAATAATATGATTATAGTTTTTCAAACCTCTAATCATCTACCTAAGAGAATATCACAACTACACTATTGATCGGGGATGCAATAATCTATTTTAGATGCATTACACTATCTTAATATAATTGAACCAAACAAGGTGTTTTAAGTATATTCCTATCCTATATGCAAATCAAATCTTTCATTAATTAAAATATAAGAACTTGCTCCTTAAACTCCTCAATCTATCCTAATAATTCTCCTTCCGGGTTCACAAGAAGATTATAGATATATTTCAGTGGTGTTCAAGCATCAAAATATTAAGAAAAAGAGATTAAAAATAGCCCCTATGACAAACAAAAATTTAACCAACTAAGGAATTCGGCATACAATTATGTGTTCGGCCTCAACCGCAAAACATAGGTAATGAGCCACTCATTTTAGTAATTAATATCCAAGAATTCAAAGTATTCATACCAAAATAAAAGTAGAAAAGTTGAGTGGTAAAATAACCCTAACTGAACCTCTCGTATGTTTTTCTCCTTTCTTAGATATACACAATAATATCTTAAAACAATACAAGTGTCCTATTTATACTTGGGGAAAATTTCACACGCAAGACACTCAAGCGTGCCATGCTCTTATTGCGGATCACCATGGGAGTGGCACCCCCTAATCGTGGATGCCTACTGGAATTCACCATTTGAACTTTGGCCATCAATGTGCCATGCCTTAATTGTAGAGCACCTTGGGCGTGGCATGCTCTAGTGTAAAATTCACCGTTCCAGCTCTGTGTTGCACTCTTCACCTTTCGTTTCATATCCCATTCTTTATAAATGTTGTTTTACTCCTTTTAAACTCTTCTTACTCACAGTGTTGCTCCTAACGCCTCCAATGATCCATAAGCTCTGCATTCATGCTCTATTAAGCTTCATTTTTATCAAATTCTAGTCCTGCAACACTAATCATATCCATTAGTTCAAGACACAAACTAAGCTCAAATACATGACATAATATGTAATGTAGCTCATGAAATGGGTGCAAGTAAGGATAATAATTAGTACTTGGACGTATAAATACGCGCTAGATCAAAAATTTAAAGATGTCAGAGATGAGGATGCTGAGATGGATGTGTGGAATTACTAGAGGAGATATTGTTAGAAATAAAATTATTCGAGAGAAGGTGAGAATGACTTCAATGCAAGATAAGATGTGAGAAGCGAGATTGAGATGGTCTAATATGTGATGAGGAGGTGCATGGATGCTCCAGTATGGAAGTGTGAGAGGATGACTATGGATGGTTTCACATAGGGTAGAAGTAGGCCAAAGAAATATAGGAGGAAGGTGATTAGGCATGACATGGAGCAATTACAACTTACGGAAGACATGACTCTGGATTGGAAGGTTTGGAGGATGCAGATTAGGGTAGAGGTTTAGTGAGTAGGAGTACGTCCTTCTAATATGGAGGAGTGTCCTGTTTGTAGTTTTGCCAATAGTTATAGTGCTATGCATGTGTCTTGTAGTTTCTTGTTCGTAGTGTTTTGGTACTGTTTGTAGTGTTACTCTATGGGTGACTTGTTTCTTTTATTATCTAGTGGTGTATTATCTCATTGTATTATTTGTTTTTTTTGTTTGTTATACTATTATATATCTTGAGATAGGGGTATCTCGGAAACATCCTCTCTATTTTATTTGAGGTAGTGGTATAAACTGCTTACACTATATCCTCTCCAGACTCTACTTTATGGGAATATACTAGGTATGTTGTTGAAATCATCCACAATTCCATCAAAAACATCAAAATTAACCATTATTTTGACAAAAAATTTCTCTTGAAGATTACAGTTCCTTTTTTTGGGGGGGGCTGGTGGGAGGGGGGTTGTGAAAATGGAGTCTTTAAGTAAATGTGATATCATGTCGAACCGTTTCTTGCTCTCAAAAAGCTCCAATTGTTTCTGCAACTCAAGGAATAGTTTCTTGCCAGCACTATCCCAAGAAAAATAAAGATGGTTCTTGCCTTCAATTCAGAGATCTTATCAACATATTCTTTGAGCAATATTACTTAATCAATTTTGTTTTCTTTAAAATTGTGATATTAGTAAACATTATTCAATTTCAGAAACATAAAAAAATGAACTTATGCGTTTCGAAATTAAAAAAAGAAGAAGTTGACATTTTCTTTTGGATTAGGATTTTGTAAATGGATAAAGAGAAAAATGAAAAATAAAAATCTAACAATGAGGTGGCAAATTATGTTGCATTCATCTCACCCAAATATTAGTCCAGCGAGTTAAAATATCATCGTGGACAACTATTAAAAAGAAGTATATTCTTGTTAAGTTTTATGACGGAAATAATATATTTTGCCCTATAATATAACGAGAAGTAAACTTAATCATTAAATAAAAATAGAACAATATTTTTGACTATTTATTCATTAAAAATAGATATTTATAAAAGTAGTAAGTCGTAATCAGAATTAAATTGAATGTACCATTTGGTACTATGGTTTTGTAAGATTGTGGAAAAAGGTCCATTCCATGATCACTTTACTGGGTAATGTTAAAAGGAAAGTTAATGAAATTGAGCTGTAACTTGTCTTAAACGAGGACTAAAACGAGAGGCCCTAAATAAAATTTCTATAAGATAAGACCAAGTGCTATAGGTTTAAAAATGCCAAATCTTCATCCTCTATTTTCGTAGTTCGAACATGAAACTTTTAATTAAAAATTAAAAGTATATTATTTTTTTGATGGATTGATTTTACAATTCTTTATAAATTTGTTCTTAATTTTTAGTTTTTTTATTAAAAAAATCTTTATTTTTTTTTATACATAAGAGATATGAAAAATAAAAATTTATCTGTACGCTGTTTATATCCAATCAATAAACAAATGAGATGTGTTATTTTCTCTAACTATGATTAAAAACACTTAACTATAGTTAATTATTATATATTTGCACATATTTTAAAGAATATTTGCAGAACTCTCTACATAACATTTTCTCTTCTAGTTCAGTTATGAAATTTTCTGAAACTTCCTCTTCTTTTTTTTTTTCTTCTCCAATTTTGCAGCTTCTCATAATTTTTCACGACTCTCAATATCATTTGTCTTCTCGAAAAGTTAACATTCTGTTATTATAAAAGAAGAAATAAATATTTATAACATGTATAACCACAAACAAGAGAACAAGTATATGTAACTATGCTTAAAATTTACATAATTAAATATTAAAAGCCAAACTAATCTACATCTACAATATATTAAAAGTATAAAAACCCGTAAAAAAATTATTTAAATTTTTTATCCTTCACTAAAAGACTCAGCTTTAGGAAAAAACATTTTTTCACTTTTTCTAAAATTATTATTTAGTTTAAAATTAATTTTATGTTGATAAAGATTTAATTTTATGTTACTTTATTTCTAAGAAACAATTTTGTTTCTGAATTAAACATAGCCCAATAGGGTTACTTTCACTTAAAGAAAAAAAAAGAAAGAAAAAGAGACTTAGTTTTTAAAAGATAATTAAGAAAATCTAAGGACATCAAACTTCAGTTTTTCTTATTAGCGGATTTTGGTTTTAGAACTAATTATAATATTTAACATTTCTAAAAATTTTATTTTCTATAATTTATTTTTTTTATAATTCTGCTTAAAAAATATTTTGATCAAATTTTACCATAAAAAAACCCTCATTTCTTTTACTTCAACTTTTTTTTTTTCTTATTTTAATTTTAATTTAAGTATTTGCTTGCATTATGCTAAATTTGTCAAAAAAAGCGCAACTGTTGGAGCACCAAAGTAGGTTTCAATTTCAATGTTGAAATATTTTTTTCTCTTTCCTGATTGGTTATTTGTACGGGTGGTAGATGAATGTCGGTCGCCTTTGAGGAAATTTTGTATAAAGATTAGGATTAGTTTATTTATTTGATATCGCTATTATCATATTGTTTTGTATGTTTAGTCGGACTTTGAGAATATTTTGTGAAAGGTTAGAGTTGATCGTATTATCCTAATATCTTACTACTTTTTTTTTCTGCTTAATACATGCGGTAGATGAATGATGGTCGACTTTGAGAAAAACTTTGTGTGAAGGTTAGGTTTAATTATATTATTTTGATATATCTATTATCACATTATTTTATTTTAGTTTGCAGGTGATAGATGAATATTGATCAACTTTGAGAAAATTTTTGTGTAAAAATTAGGTTTAATTATGTTGGTTTGATCTTTCAGCTATCATCTTATTTTGTTGTAGTTTACATGTTGTAGATTAATTCCGATTGACTTTGAAATTTTTTTGTGTAAATGATAGATTTAATTGTATTGTTTTCAGACATGTGAAAAAGCGATGCGTGGATGCCTTAATGTGGAGGTGTGAGAAGTTGGTCACAGATAATTTTAGGAGAGGTAGAATTAGACCAAAGAAGTATTAAAGAAAGATGATTACACAGGATATGATGTAATTACAGTTTACCAAGAACATGACCTTAAATAGGAGAGCGTAGAGGACACAAATTAGGATAGAAGGTTAGTAGGTAGCAATATATTTTTTTATTGATTGATTTAATACACACGTGCAACAAACGTACGCTAAACAAGTCATGAAACAAAAATTTTAAGATAATATAAATTGTATATTCCTAAATACATCGCGTCTAAAAAAATTTTCTATATGCACAAGCAATAAGAATATTTTCTTTTCAACATAACAAAGAAATTTCTTTGTTTAACACCATCTCTTATCAAATTGCAAAAACTATGGAAGAGATTCACAACTCAAAATTTCTTTGCTTAATGTGTAACAACTCTAAAAATCAAAACAAAAGACAAAATTAAAGTAGGTGTACATACATAGGTTAAAGACTCAAGTTAGAAATATTTTCCCTATGATTGTAGAAGGGGAAGTCATAGGATAGCTACAATAGGAGGATATACAGGCAGGAGTTGAGGCTGGTAGGAAAGACAGGCACACAATCAGAGAACCCGACAGGGTAGCAGCGAAAAATACCCAAGATTAAACTTTTCCTTTCAACTTGAACCAAGAAGAGACAAGAAAACCAATAAAAACAAAGTAATATGGAAGCAAATGAATTACCACACAAATGCGATAGGGCAAGAATAAAGGTAATCACACAAGACACCAAATTTACGTGGAAAACCCTTCGGAGTGAAGAGTAAAAAATCACGGGACCAAACCTCCACTATAATCACCAAAGAGTTACAATATTTTCCTCCAAAATGGCCACCAAACAAGTTTCAAATAACAAGAAACAATACATAAACCACAGCACCAAACACTAGAGAAATAAAGGAGTGAAAACACCAAAAACACAGCTACTGTTCGGGAATGAAGAACAGGAGATACAGGACACCAAATCAAGATCCGTCAGTTCCTAATCAAATATTGAGATGAGAGGAACAAGCAGTCCAAAAATAAGCTCAATCGGACAAGAAACGAAGCAGAAATCGCAATTTGAAGTTAACAGTTGTGGCTGAAATTTAGGTACGAAAATCAGCTTTATTTTTCTCTCTTTGGCTGCTGAAAACTCTCTTTTTGTGATGATGAATAAGACCTAAAGAGATCAATATATATGCTCCATAGTAATGGGTCTATGGGCAAAAGTGGGTTGGTCCAAATTGGGCTTCATTTTATCCACATAGGAAGAGACAAAGGCCCATGACCCAACAATTCTCCCCCTCCCGACTATGTGGAGGAGAACGCCATCCCGACGATCATGCAACAATCTTCAAACTTTCCTCTTGAAAAAGCTTTAGTCATCATGTCGGAACCATTATCATCCCCATGAATCTTCTCAAGTTCAAGCAACTTAGAATCCAACACATCCCGAATCCAATAGTATCTCACATCAATGTGTTTAGACCAACCATAAAATGTAGAATTCTTGCCAAGATGTATGACACTTTGACTATCGCAATGAAACACATACCTCCCTTGAGCACAACTAAGTTCCCTCAAGAATCTCTTCATCCAAAGCAATTCTTTACAAGCTTCAACGACAGCAATAAGCTCAGCTTCTGTAGTAGATAGAGCAACACATTTTTGCAACCTAGATTGCCAAGACACAGCTCCCCCTACAAAATTAATCAAATACCCTGAAGTAGACTTGCAAGTATCAACATCACCAGCCATATCTGAATCAGTATAACCACAAAGAATAGGCTTCCCTGTACCAAAACACAAACTCAGAATAAAAGTGCCACAAAGATATCTCATAATCCACTTCACAGCATTCCAATGTTCTCTTCCCGGATTAGAAAGAAAACGACTGACAACACCAACAGCATGAGCAATATCCGGTCTTGTGCAAACCATTGCATACATCAAACTACCAAAAGCTGAAGAATAAGTAACTTTCTTCATATCTTCCTTCTCATCATCACTGGAAGGACACTGCTTCGTACTCAACTTGAAGTGCATAGCTAAAGGTGTACTGACAACCTTAGCCTTGTCCATTTTAAACCTTCAAAGTACTTTCTAAATGTACTTCTCTTGTGATAACCACAACTTCTTGGCCTTTCTATCACGGACAATCTCCATGCCAAGAATCTACTTTGCTGGTCCTAAGTCTTTCATAGAAAAAGACTTACTCAACTCTTGCTTCAACTTTTGAATCCTGCAAGAATTATAACCAACAACAAACATGTCATCAATATAAAGCAACACAATAATAAAGTCACCATCAGAGAATTTTTACACAAAAACACAATGGTCTGAAGTAGTCTTATTGAAGCCCTACTGACTCATAAAGAAACCAAACTTCCTGTACCACTGCCTAGGAGTTTGTTTCAAACCATACAAGCTCTTCTTCAATTTGCAAACACAATTCTCTTTTCCCTTGACTTCAAAACCTTCGGGTTGATCCATATAAATTTTCATCTAAGTCACCATGGAGTAAAACAGTTTTAACATCCATTTGCTCAACCTCTAAATCTAGACTTGCAGCTAAGCCTAGAACTACACGAATGGATGACATCTTTACAACTGGAGAAAATATCTCATCAAAATCAACTCTATTTTTCTGGTTAAATCCCTTCACAACCAATCTTGCTTTGTACCGTGGAATTAGATTACCATCTTCATGCTTCACCCGAAAAACCCACCTATTTTTTAAAAATTTTCTGTCTTTAGGCAGCTTAACCAAATCAAATGTATGATTATCTTGCAAAGATTTAATTTCATCTTCCATAGCATCAAACCACTTTTCTTTTTCTTTACTTGCTATGGCCTCATCAAGACTCTCAGATTCTCCTCTGTCGGTCAAGAGTACATACTCACTGAGAGAATAACGAGATGAAGGTATTCTCTCTCTTATAGATTATCTGAGAGAACTCTCTGGAGCATCAACAACTAGTTGCTGATCAACCATATCAACTTGCACTAGAGCATCAACAACTTCTTGCTGGTCATTCTGAACATGATCATCATCTTCATTTTCAACTTGATTTTCATCATCATAAGGATTTTCTTCAGGAGCAGTAGTCAAAGGAACTGGATCAACATCAACTAGGATCTCACTACTCTGAGAATCAACCTTCTCAGCTTTGTCAAAATCTTCAATTATTTGGTCTTTAAAGAACAGAATATCGCGGATTTTAACAAGTTTTTTCTCAACTGGATCATAGAAACGATAGTCAAATTCATCTTGACCATAACCAATGAAGATACATTGTCTAGTTTTAACATCCAACTTTGACCTTTCATTCTTAGGAACATGAACAGAAAATTTACACCCAAAGACTCTAAGATGATCATAAGAAACATTCTTACCAGACCAAACTCTGTCAGGGACATCACCATTCAAAGCAACAGCAGGAGATAAATTGATAACATAAATAGCCATATTAAGTTCTTCTGCACAAAAGAAATCTGGCAGTTTAGCATCTATAAGCATACATCTAACCCTCTCAACTAGTGTTCTATTCATCCTTTCTGCTAAGTCATTCAAAAGAGGAGTCTTTGGAGAAGTTTTCTAATGCAAAATACCCTGCTCTCTGCAATATCTATCAAAAGGACCAATATACTCACCACCATTATCTGAACAGATACATTTCAATTTCTTCCCTATCTGTCTTTCAACCAAGGCCTAAAAATTCTTGAATACATCAAGTACTTGATCCTTGGACTTTAAAGGAAATACCCAGAGTTTGCGAGAATGATCATCAATAAAAGTCACAAAGTAAAGTGCACCACCATGAGACCTTACTTTAAAAGGACCGCACAAATCAGAATGCACCAACTCTAGCAAATCGAGCTTTCTTGAAGGCGGATGACTCTGAAAAGAAACTTTTTTCTATTTACCGGCTAAGCAATGAACACACTTCTTCAACTTTGGTTGTTTAACTTCAGAAAATAATTTTTTTTTAGCCAAACTATCAATCTTCTTCTCACTCATATGATTCAACCTTCTATGCCACAACTCTTATGAAGTATCATTCTTCACCAAGTTTATCAAGTCTCTAGAAGTAGAGCCCTGAAATACGTACAAGTTAGACAACTTGTCACCTCGAGCCACAATCATTGAAACTCTAGTAAGCTTTTACTAGCCAGCACTAAGGGTATTAACATAACCCTCATCATCAAGACTTCTTACAGAAATCAAATTCAGGCGAACATCTGGAATATGCTTGACATTATTGAGAACTAGTTTAGAACCATTGTTACTTTCCAAACAAATCGTGCCAATGCTAAGTACTTTAACTTCATCATTATTGCCCATTTTCAACATCCAAAAATTACCTGGAATATAAGAAGAAAATAATTCCTTCTTTGGCGTAACATGAGAAGTAGCACCAGAATCCACAAACCAGCTAGACTCATCGCGAACAAGATTAATGGCATTCTCACCACAAGCAACAAGAAGATCATCATTAGCAACAACAGCAACACGATTTTTATTATCGCCTTTTTTCTTTTGTCGTCTTATATCTCTCTTATGCTTGTAACAATATTTCATGATATGCCCCTTTTTATTGCAATAGTCACATGTAACATTCTTGAATTTGGACCTTGACTTGCTTCTACTTTTATCTCTATTATTTGAATCTCTGGACTTATTTCTCCCCCTCTCTTCAGTAACCAAAACATCAGAGTGTGAAAATAAAGAAGATGAGGCCTGAGATCTTCTTCTCATCTCTTCATTCAAGACACCACTCTTAACATATTTTATAGTTACAATACCTCCGGGAGTAGAATTAGTCAAAAAAACTCGAACAGTTTCCCAAGAGTCAGGCAGAGTATTAAGAAGCCAAAGTCCCTGAATTTCTTCATCAAACTTTACACCCATTCTGAGCAGCTGGTCAAGGACACCCTGAAAATCATTAATATGATCAGAAATAGGATTGTCCTCTTTATACCCGATATTCATCAATTGCTTAAGCAGGAATAACTTGTTATTGCTAGTCTTCGAAGCATAAAGTGTCTTGAGCTTGTCCCACAAACTTCTAGCATATGTCTCATTCACAATATGATTTCTAACATTATCTTCAAACCATTGTCTGATATAGCACAAACCTGTAAGTGCTCAAATTTCCAATCCTTATCCATCATGGATTCAAGTTTAGTAGATGCAAACACAGGTAGATGTATTTTCTTGACAAATAGAAGATATTTCATCTTGCCTTTCCAAGTATGGTAGTTACTACCATTCAAGCACACCATCTTGCTCATATTTTCCTCCATCATTTAAATCGACAATCAACAACAACCAATGCTTTGATACCACTTGTTAGGAAAGACGGGCACACAATTAAAGAGCTCGATAGGGTAGCAGTGGAAAATACCTAAGACTAAACTTTTCCTTTCAACTTAAACCAAGAGGAGATAAGAAAACCAAGCAAAACAAGTAATATGGCAGCAAATGAATTACCACACAAATGCGATAGGGCAAGAATAAAGGCAATCACACAAGACACCAAATTTACGTGGAAAACCCTTCTGTGTGAAGAGTAAAAAACCACGGGACCAAACCTCCACTATAATCACCAAGGAGTTACAATATTGTCCTAAAAAATGTCCACCAAACAAGTGTCAAAAAAAAAGAAACAATACATAAACCACAACACCAAACACTAGAGAAATAAAGGAGTGAAAGCACCAAAAATGCAGTTACTGTTTGGGAATGAAGAACAGGAGCTACAGGCCATCAAATCAAGCTCTGTCAGTACCTAATCAAATATTGAGATGAGAGGAACAAGTATTCCAAAAATCAGCTCAATCGGACAAGAAATGAAGCGGGAATCTCAATTTAAAGTTGACAGCTGTAGCTGAAATTTAGGTGCGAAAATCATTTTTGTTTTTCTCTCTTTAGCTACTGAAAACTCTCTTTTTGTGATGGTGAATAAGACCTAAAAAGATCAATATATATGCTCCATAGTAATGGACCTATGAGAAAAAGTGAGTTGGTCTAAATTGGGTTTCATTTTATCCACATAGGAAGGGACAAAGGTCATGACCCAACAGAGGCTTGGAAGCACACTTTAATTTCCTATGTTGTAGGAACTTCACCAACTATAGTAGTTATTGAACGTTATATTGCTGGAACATGGAATTTTTTAGCGGACCCCAAAGTGTACTATAACAATGATAATTACTTCTTGATTAAATTCTAGAGCATCACTGATCGTGATGAGGTTCATTTTGATCTGAATAAAGAAGTGCTACGTATGATCCCACTTTGGCTAAAATTGCCAGGACTCCCGCTGAGCTACTGGAGTTTGAAGTCTTTGAGTAGAATTGGGAGTATCCTTGGTAAATCAGTGTATGCTAATAACTGTACAACAAATATGGATCGTATTTCATATGAGAGAATTTTGGTAATTGTGGATATTACAAAACCCCTTCCACAATTAGTTAAACTTTTCGACCATAATGAAAGAGTGTTCAAGCAATATATTGCATATGAATGGAAACCAACATATTGTGCCAAATATCTCCAAGTTGGTCATAATTGCTTGACAAAGGCTGCACAACAACTAAATCAAGAGGAGGGGGCTAAAGGACAAATTATAATAAATCTGAAGAGCAGAGCAAATAAGTCAGCTAACCCATAAAAGGGGAAATACATGCGAGCATATGGTTGAGAAAAGATGGGGAAGCACTGAAACCTCAGCCGCCAATTCAGGAAAAGGGGTCTTCGAGCAATACAGAGGATGAAGGGTGGAAACAAGTAGTAGGCAAATCGAATACTAGGACTGTATAGGCGCAAACCCCTAATACTATTGCTAATGTGTTTAGTCTACTGGAGTTTCCTCCTATAAAGTTGAATACTGCTCAGAAGGTTGTCCAACAAGCTCAACAAGATGCACCTAGGGGTTTGACCCGTCCCCGTGACCCTTAACAAATTTCATGTAGGTAGTTTCTTTGAATATTTGAGGACTCAATAAAGTATACAAACAAACTGAGTTAATAAAGTTCCTAAGGAAATATAGTATAGGCCTCATACCTTTGCTCGAACATAGAGTTTATCAATCTCAAGATTCTAGAATAAAAAATAGGATAGCATAAGGCTGGAGGTTTGATGGAATTACAATGCTGGGAAAGTTCGCATATGAATATTGTGGAACCCCAATATAATTCAATTCCACCCACTGGACATCCAAGATCAGCTTATTCATGGTAAATTCAAGTTGATTGGTAGGTAGTTGGAGTTCCACATCACCGCGGTTTATGGTCTACATATAGTGCCTAATAGAAGACCATTATGAGGTGTTATTAGGAATATACATAGCTCAATCCATGGAGCTTGGGTGCTTGTAGGGACTTCAATGCTATCCGAGAAATGAATGATAAATTAAAAGGGAGAGTGGTGCAAGAATATGAGGTAACTGACTTTAACTCATGCCTGATTGATACAGGTTTGACTGAATTGAAGACTACTTACCGAAAATATACTTGGAGTAACAATCACACCTTGAGCAAAATTAACTGGCTTTAGTCAATAGTGATTAGATGATATAATTTTCTTACATGAAAGTTGTGGCAATGGATCCTCAGTGCTCTGATCACTCTCCAATTGTTGTTGAGGTTGAGGAGAAACAAGCACTAAGATCTAGACCTTTCAAATTTTTCAATCATATCTCTACGTATCTTGAATTTTTGGGGATTATAAGACAGGTTTGGACACAAAAAAAATATGGGACTAAAATAAAATCTATTTAGGGTAAACGAAAAGCTGCAAAACCACTCATTAAGGGCCTGAACTCAAAGGAGTTTTCTAAGGTAGATAAGAATTTATTATTGTATAGTGAGGAGCTTGCAGAGATGCAACAACAAATTCAAAACCCTTCTAATTTCAGCACCTTGTTTGAAAGGGAAATGGATATCAAGTTGACACTAGAGAAATGGCCCTCTATTAAGGAAAGCATATTGCAGCAACAGTCAAGAGTGAAACTTTTTCAGTTAGGGGATTCTAATAATTCATACTTTCATTCCTGCATGAAGGGGAGGATTTCCCAGAATCAAATTAGATCTCTAAATACACTGATAGGAGGTATAGCTCACACTTTAAAGGATATATAAGTTTAAATTATAGGATTTTATAAGAAGCTTTTGGGATCCTCTACCTTTACACCGCCTGTTATTCAAGAGGAAGTATTACTTGAAGGTGTTAGGCTGTATAGAAAAGAAAAACCGAAACTTGTCAAGCCAGTTACAACAGAGGAAATAAAGGTTGCACTGATAAGAATAGATGACCTTAAAGCTCCTGGTTATGATAGGTACAATGCCCATTTTTTCAAAAAGAGTTGGGAGGTTATACGAGAAGAAGTAACTGCAGCAATGCTCTACTTCTTTTATATTCACCAAATGTACAAGCCCATCAATTATACAACAGTCACATTAATTCCCAAGATCAAGAATCCTATAACAATAAAAGATTTCAGGCCTATTTCATGTTTTATAGTATAGTATAAAATTATTTCCAAGGTCCTCACAAATAGACTGTAGAATGTTATAGAGGTTTTAGTGGATCATAGCCATACAGCCTTTGTCCCAGGAAGAGTTATAACTGATACCATTATCTACAGGCATGGGCTAATAAAGGGGTACAGTAGGAAAAGAATTTTGCTAAGATGCATGATTAAAATTAACATGCAAAAACATATGATACTGTTTAATGGGTATGCCTTGAGAAAATTCTACATGGTTTGCAGTTTCCCTCTACTTTTACTTGATGGATTATGGCTTGCCTCACTATTGTATCCTATGCTATTAACATAAATGGGCAACCTGCTAGTTCTTTTGAGGAAAAGAGAGGACTGAGACATGGTGACCCAATTTCAACATACCTTTTTGTATTAGTAATGGAGTATATTAGTTGATTGTTGAAGAAAATGATTCAAAATTCTGCCTCTAAGTTTCACCCAAAATGTGCTAAGGCCAACATTACATAACTTGGGTGTACAGATGACCTGCTGCTCTTTTCTAAAGGTGACTCTCTCTTTCCAACAGCTATTCTCATGCTTTCAAGATTTCTCTCATGCCTCTAGACTAATTATCAATATTGCTAGAGTGCTATCTACTTTGGAGTAAAACCAGCTTAACAGGATCAAATTCTACATGTTCTTGGTTTCCAAAGAGGGGAGTTTTCATTTGGTACCTTAGAATTCCACTCAGCACTAAGAAATTATCTAGTATTCAATGCTAGCCTTTATTAGGTAAGATGATTGGTAGGGTCATTAGTTGGACCAGTGGACTCTTATACTATACTGTGAGGGAGTTATTGATCAAAAGTGCACTTATCTCTATACAAAACTACTGGTTCCAGGTGTTCATCATACCAAAAAAGTTGATCAAAAAGATAATTTCCATATGTAGGAATTTTTGTATGGACTGGCAACAAGGATAGCTCTAAGAAAGCCTTACTAGCCTAGGATACCCTATGCTACCGGACCTCAGCAGGTGGATTTAATTTCTTTGATCTGGAGATTTAGAATAAGGCTGTCATTTGTAAACAATTTTGAGGGCTATGTTAAAAGAAGGACAGGCTATGGGTGAGGTGGGTGTATATTTATTATAACAATGCCTAGGTTATATGGGAAGCTAAGTGTGATCAAGCATCGTGTTTGATACAAAAGATCATCCGAGCTAATGAGTATGTAAGACAAGCTAAATTGTAAATGTCTGAATTTTTAGATATTGGTCAGTTCTCAATCAGGAAAATGTACCACAAGCTCAAAGGTCAATTTATCAAATTGCCTTAAAGGATATTAGTGTGAAGCAATATTGGAGCTCCAAAGTGGATTTTTTGTCATATACTGGTTGCTCATAATATGTTATACATAAGGGATATGTTGGATAGTTGGTGTATGGATGTACCATTGTTGTGTCCCTTATGTAGCTTGAACTTAAGAGTGCTTTTGTTGTGAAGTCTCAGTACGGATTTAGAGACGACTATTTGTAATGACTTAATTTTTGATATTTTTTGTGAATTATTTATTTTTATGTGATTTGACCCTTTTACCCCTCTCTGTGGTTGTTATGTGGTATTTCTGTGGTGTGGGGATGATAGACATGATTCTTAATAAATTTTGGTGTAATTTATGCGAGTTTATGATTTTTGGAGGTTAAAAAGGCTTTATAATTGACTTTCGCAAAAATTTATTGTTCTTTGCATTGGATGGCAAAATGTAATGCGCCAGCAGATCCCAAATATCCATTTTAGGCTGGTATCATGGTTGATGCAATTTTATGACTTTTATATCTCATTTCGATCCTCGATTTGAAAAGTTGTGAAATTGGGTCTCGAGGGTCAATTTTGTGATTTTTTTTTCAAAAATCTGATATCGCCATCAAGTTTTGAGCATCAAATTTTATAAGATAACATAGTTCATTTGCATTCTCAAGATTATAGATGAATCGTGAGGGGTCGGTAGAGACTTGGAATTCTCCAAGTGTCCAACTAGTGCATCCGCTTAAGTGACACTTGGGTCACTTATCTGAGGCCTCTTAAATGGCCAACTGGTTGTCTAAGCGATCTATCTTGATAGCTGAGTGTCGCTTATGTGAGACTCCCTCCGCTTAAAGCGACCGTTGCTTAAGAGGTATTTGGTCTATTTAAGTGACGTGTGCAGAGTTGGTGGGTACTACTTAAGCAGTACTTGGCTAGTTATGCGTTGACCACTTAAGCTGTCCAGTGCCTATTTAAGTGACACCTCAGTAGAATAAATGCCTTTTTCTCAATTTTCCACCATTTTTTAGACTTAGAGCTTCGAATTTTAGAGTTTTTGGGCGATTTATTCCATTTTCAAGTTTAGGTAAGCTCCAAATACCTATTTCAATAATTTTCATCAAATCTTATCATCTAAAACTTGTTAAAAATCGATTTTAGAAAGTGAAATTTGGCAATTTTGGCTTGAAATTTCAACCCATTTTTTCTTGGATTTTCTTCTATTACTTTCTTTAATTAATGGGAATATAATTAACTAAAATTTCAGTTATACCCTTCTTTTTTTGGGGGGAGGGGGTTTCCATTTTGACTTAGACTAAAAAATGGCCAACATGGTAATCGTTGGCTTTCGTTTGATGTGTAGATTCTATATCTCTATGTTTTAGTTGATTTCAAGTTCGTTCATGGAGGGAAGGCTTTGTGATTAAAGTTTTTGAATTGAGTTTTATCTTTCGAGGTAGGTTATGACCTAACTTTCTTTAGACTAGGCTGGCTAGTATATTAATATAAAAGCATTCTATGGGTATAATGTTGTATCATGGAAAATGTGATAGTATTATTATATGTCTGTGTGGGAGCCTATGTTGTTGTTATTTAATGGTTTGAGACATTATCTGCTATGTGTGACCATGTGGGGTCTTATATGATATTGTTGGCCTTGTGTATTGATGTGTGAGAAGATGCTAACACATTTGAGGCTTTTAACTCTAAATAATTGTGAAGTCTTAAGCAACTTTTGTTATTTTTGATCGTTTTTATTGTTTTAATGCAGATGTATGTGATCGAGGAGGAACTAAAGGAAAGAAGAACAAAATCAGTTGAATTCTGGTGCAAATAAGATAAAGTATAGCTGACGACATCTTTGAAGCGCTGTCAAATATGTGAAAGGCTATCATAATTGTCGTCAAGCTTAGACAGAAGTTGAAGAATTGAAGTGAAGTATGACGACATTTCTGAAGCGCTGTCACAACTTTGACAAGGCATCAAAATCATCGTCAACTCGAAGCAGAACATGATGATTTCCAATGAGGATGTGACGACATTTCTCACATGCCGTCACATATTTGACACGCCATCAAATTTTGTCGTTAGGAGAAGAAGAAGAAGATACTATTATACTGCAATCTTTGACAATATTCCGCAAAAGCCATTGGGTGTCTGACAAACTGTCAGAAATGGCGTCGTCTATTATGAGAAAAAATAAAAAAGCTAAAACTTGAGATTTTCTTCCATATATAGCTCTTTCTATTTAAGGCATAGTTTTTAGGTTTTATTACATGGAGGAACTTATAAAAAAGGTTTTTTTTAATTCTCTTTATGGGGCATCATCCACAGTTAATTATCCATTGAGTAGAGAACATACAATATTTTTTCTCTCTCTATCTCAAGCACAATATTTTGGGTGTTTTTACCTTGTGATTCAAATACAAGTTCACTTTCGATTCCATTCATCATTGTAAGTTAATCCTTTCAGTTATGAATGCAAATTGCATGCTTGTTTCTTGCGTCATGAGTAGCTAAACTCCTGTAACCTGTATTATGGAATCTAGGGTTAGGTTATGATAAGATGTTAAATTAATTATTCAAGGTTTAATAGGTGTTAAGATTTCTTGATAATTCTGAGACTATAATTTATGTCTGTTGGTTGCAAACAATAGGCGTACCTACTTTGGTTTGCTTAAGAAAGAAATAATAAATAGTAGGAAGTGAGTTATCAACAAGGACTCGGAAAGGCTTCATTTAATAATCAGCGTTGTAACAAGGTTGGTTCACCTGAGGTAAAATTGTGTAGTGATAAGCGATTCCCTAAGTACGAGAGGATTAGGAAATTAGACGCTTGAATAGGTCGAGAGACATTTGAGCATACCATCGATAAAGATAGCTTGTCATCCTAACCAACGTGAGAATCTTGAGTAAATTTTCACATCTTTCATGTACCGTACTAGTGAACATAATCCTAGTTATTTCATAAAATCTTAGTTACAAACATCGAAATCAAAGTGACAAACAATTATGTGTTAAACTCAAACCCCCACTTTACTTTCTTTTTATGTCAATTGTTTGAATTTAAATTGTAGCTATAGTTTCAAATTGATTTAATCGCCACTTACATTGTTCCCTGTGGATTCTACCCCAACTCCAAAGTTGGGTAAATATATTAACGACGATCGCCTTGCACTAAATTGAGGTGTAAGTTGAGCGTTATCATGTATGTTTATTTGGTTGTATTCTTCTTGGTGTAATGCCTAAATTGGGACTTATATGGTATCAATGGCATCTTACTTGCACATTTCACTTTATGGTTTATGGATTATATTGGATCATGGATGGTTGGCTGATTGAGTGGATTCTGGCCTACATACTTGTGTATTAGTTGGATTTAAAATTCTTATTTTTGTTTGGTACTAAGCATTACATCCTTATAGCATATACATTTATGAGGCGTTGGTACCACTATGGAAATACTAGTTTTCTTGATAGAAAATGTGATATATTTAAAAACCCTCTATCAAAGTATGTGGCAGAAAGGAGTTATAAATATTGGATTGGTATTGTTATTGGATAGAATATGGGTTGACAAACCCCTTATGGGTCCTACCGTGGGCCCAAAACTAGGTAGGTGTATATGAAATTTGAGAGAAAACCTCGTGCATCACATTATCATCATTATCATCATTCTCATTCTCATTGCATCTTATACATTTTACACTTCTTATATTGTACGTTTTTTTTAATTTAATGTCCATCCCTTTACTTATTTTCTATCCTTTTACTTTGTATATGTGCTTATATCTAGAATTGTTAGTGGAGACAGCGTGGACTAGCCTTTGGGATATTTTTTTATTGTAGGTGATGGGTCCATAGTTTGTGTTTCTATACTTTATTTTCTACCTTGCTCAGTCATCTTATGATACCCATTGAGTATAAGTGGACCGTAACCATCCCTACTTTTTCCTCTCAGTGTAGATTTAGATACGAGTGCACCATACAGTAGCTAATTGCAGGCTTGGAGTGTATTTGAGGTAGAGGTCGCTTTAGGCCCTCAAAGTTGATATCCTACTCCTTCTTAGCTAGTTTATATCTTGTTTCATATTCAAAGACAAATTATGTTCATTTTTGGACTTTTAATTATATATTTTGAGATCGAGATGTACTTAGTTGGTTCTTACACTATGACACTAGATTTTGGGGTGATTTATGGTATCATGCTATGTATTTTATGCTATTACTATATATGTGTGAGTTGACTCTTTTCTTAAAGTCTTACCTTAGGTTTTGGTGATGTTTTATTATTTCATATTTTTTTGGCTTATTGGATTACTTGTTAATGCTAGCCCGACAAGTGCCATCATGGCCCTTAGTTTTTAGATCACGAAAAATTGGTATCAGAGCAGCCATGTTCATTAGTCTCATTAGTGTAAGAAAAGGGTGTCTAGTATAGTCTCACAGATCAATACGTAGACGTCCATATCTATCTTCGAGAGGATATAAGATATCTTGAGGAAACTTCTCTTAGTTTGTTCCTAATTTTGCTGATCTTTCATACCTTATTTTCTAAATCTTCTTTTGCTCCTTTCTTCACTAATGGTGAGGACTAGATCTCAAGATATTAGAGCGGTGAAGCCATCATCTAAGGAAAGAGGCCAGTCAAGGGCATGAGTTAAGGGTTGAGTATGGGCCCAAGGTAGCAAATAGGCACAAGGATCTGCCCTTTCCAAAGGTAGTACTATAGGCTCTCCCCTGATCCTCAGATTGAGTATGCTATATAGATGGGACTTACTCAGGTCCCATAGAGTTCTTCTACCCTATTCTTGAAAGGGTTATTAATTTATTTGTTGACCCTTTTAGAGGGTGCTCCTTTGAGTGAACCTGGTGTTCTTCTAGCTTCGGGTATTGTACCCCTGTTTGTGGTAAAGCCTACCTGTGGTGTTCCTCTGGTTATAGGTATGGATCCCCTAGTTGTATCGACATCTGCTTATAGTACTCCACAAACCTCGAGTGTTGTTTCTTCTTTGATGCCTATATGGAAGTATGTTATTTCGAGATTAGGGGTTCAACCTTCATCTATGTTACCACCTCAGGTGGAATCTCAACTAACCAGATTTACTATGCTACCTATTATTGTGCGTACAACTATGTCTTCTAAGAATCAGAAAAGGTTTGAGAAATTCATTTAGGTCCACCTAGGTTGTAATGACCCTTCAGGTCATTTTCCATATTTATGCTTATCTTTACAATTTAAGCTTCTCCATAGCTGCCCCAAGTCTTTTATCACTTTCTTGGAATGACGGTTCGATTACCAGGTACTTCATTTATTTTTTAGAGTCAATTCTCTGTTTAGAAGTCTTCCTTGGTTCTAAATGGTCACCGAGCGAAAACTTCAGTGAAACGTTCTTGGATGAAAATTCCAACTGTGCTAGCAGATCTGAAATATCAATTTTAGTCTATGTAGACCTTTGGTTTGGGTCCCAATGCACCCAAGCTCATTTCAACCTATGGATCAAAAAGTTCAAATTGGAAAGAATGGGTGTGGGACCCATATTTAGGCGAAACAGCCTCGAATTGCAAATCCGATTGCGTCATCGCATCTGGAATATCAATTTTAGGCTAGGGAGACTATAACACCCCGAGAGTACGCCCTGCGCATCACACGATGCTTACAGTCCCAAGGGACCACAAGCTAACCCATGAGCTGGTACCTGTCGTGAGCACTGAATAATAATATCATAATTGTAGAAAATATCTGAATTGCCATAAGGTTTTATCACTGAATCAATACTGAAATATGAATCTATAGAAAAACTGACTGAATTTGATTAAATACTGATAAACTAACATGTCAACTGAAAATCTGAATACTGAATAACTGACTCTAATGTCTGAAAAGCCTCTAAAACTGACTGACTGAATATGAGTTGATGGGATAGGCCCCTAACTAACTTTGCTAACTGCTAAAATAGAGATATGAAGTAAAATAATCTGTCTTCGATTGATGAGGACTCATCACTTCTACTGTACTGTTGATAGCCTGAGGAGTGAGGTCTAAGTGCGGTTTAGGAACTGAGCGTCAGCACCTATGATATAATACATCATAGCACAAAAAATAGGTATGCGATCAGTACTTTGAATGTACTGGTATGCTAAATAAGGTAGGCTGGTATGCATGGTTTCATGAACTGAACTAATAATTAACTGAATATGTATGCAAAACATGAAGTACTGAGTAGGGAACACAAAATCTGTAGATACTGAAAATATGGAGAATCTGTAAATACCAAGTATGCGTGATAGTTTGTAAATACTGAAGAAATGTAAAAATCTGTAGACACTGGGAATGCATGACCAAGCACATAACATAGACTGAGTAAAAACTGTAAACTAAAATACTAAAAAACACTGATATCTGTATACTTTGGTCAAGCAACTCTAAGACTATATAGCTGAACTGAGACTGTAACTGAGACTATATATGAGACTGTGGGAGGTCTTATCTAACCGAAATTCCCCGATTTGAGATAATCGGGATCCAACCTATAACCCCACTTGGAAGGGTGTTAATATTGTACCATGGGTACTAATGATGGCTGTGTGAATCCACTAAACTGATATAATTTACAAAGGAGTAAGGGTTTCAAGCCTGAACTGATGGGTGACCCATGCGAGATAGTCAAGCCTAATATGACGGGTGACTTCTCATACCCTATGCTGGCTACGTAGTTCTCGAATATAGGGACTGCTACTAACGACTCTGCCTATCTGAAAGAGAATCTGCCATCCCTACACTCGCTCGGTGCTAAATCATACTCCCAACTGAAAGACACTGAAATACAAGACTGTTCTGAGTTTATCTAAATAGTAACTGACTGTTTTGATAATGCTCATAGTATGTTCTGAAGACTATTCTATAAGGTACTGATACTAGAATAATAAACAGTTATGTATTTTGGGCATTCAATACCCCCAGGACTCAAAAACATTAATAGTAAAATGATACTAAAGCTTGAAGGACAAAACATGAAGGATTTTATTTAATTCAATCACTCTTGTAGGCATTTTATCAAACACTTGTAGTTTAGGGTTTAAAACAATCATAGGAATGCCATGGAACTTATAAAAATAGCATGAATTCAACATAATAGTACTAAATCATGGTTTTATTCAATAAATAATAACATAAAAACATGGAGGATTGAATGATATCAATAATTTCATGGTAACATGGTATAAAATCAATTGTACATGGAGGTTCATGGGTGAAATTATAATTTAAAATCAAATAGCTTGAAAATATTATAACTTGGTAATTAAAATAGTATATTTGGACTCCATGGATGAAAGGAATCCATGGATGAATATCTAACATACCTAGCATAGTAAATTTCTTAAAGTTCTGGGTGAGTTCTTGAGGATTGGCCTTGAATTTGAGATCTAGGGTTTCTTGTTCTTTAAAAGGAGATCTTTGATTGTGTGAGGAATTGCAATAATGATGACTACTTGGGGTGTTTAGGGGTTAAATTTCGTGTTTTAGGTTAATTAGGGTCGTGGAAAAAGACCCAAATACCCTAGAACAAATTTAAAAATGGAAACTGAAAACTGAAGATCCCGAGTTTTGGCCTTGACACGATGCACCAGTATCGCACCAAGCCACTGAAAAAGGGATAATTCAGACCTGGACAAACACCATGATGCACCACTATCACCTTAATCCTTTGAGGCCCACCATGATGCCACCTCCACGATGCCCCACCATCTCAGAGGCCCACTAGAAATTGCCAAACTAGAAATTGGCCTGCTCCATGATGAGCCAACATGCGGAGTCATAATGGAAATTTACAATTCTCATTTGGACTGTCTCCGAGATGCGCTAAGAGTTAAAATGACAGTGTTTAACGACTGAAACTTAAAATCGGCATAACTTCTTACTTGGTTATCGAATTTTGGCGAATTTTATATCGCTGGAAAGCTAATTGAATTTCCTATGGAATGACAGGCTCTAAACTGAAAATAATGAGTGTTTCAATTTTTTTTATTTACAAACACTCATGCATTGGGACTTAGATTATGCTTAGGAAATACGTGGTGTTACAATATCTCCCCCTTGGGATCATTTATCCTCGAATGAAACTGGTTAAGTTGAGGAAAGCTGCTAGGCTGAGCTTACACACTGAACATACATATCTGATATATGGAATGCATGACTAAACTGATTTTTAAATGCACGATTGACATAAACATGATGTGCAACTTAAACTGAGCATGATAGAGAGAAATCTTAAGAAGTTTAGTACCTTATACTGAATCTATATTCGCAGAGAAGAGATGATGGTACTTGGTCTGTATATCTGCTTCTGCTTCCTAAGCGGCTTCTTCAACAGACTGATTCTGCGAAAGAACTTTGACCAATAGAACTTCTTTGTTCCTTAGTCTACAAACTTAATGATCAAGAATTTTGACTAGGACTTCCTCAAAGGAAAGACTGTTCTGAATATCTACACTTTCTAAGGGAACAACTACAGCTGGATCACTAATACATTTTTTCAACAATGATAAATGGAACACTGGGTGTACTGAGGCTAAATTTAAAGACAGCTCAAGCTCGTAAGCTACCTTTCCAAAATGACTAAGAATTTTGAAGGGACTGACATATCGGGGACTGAGTTTCCCTTTCTTGATGAATCTCTTCACTCCTTTCATGGGAGAGATTTTCAAGTATACAAGGTCACCGACCTCAAACTCTAGATCCTTTCTCCTCATATCTACATATAATTTCTGTCAGCTCTAGGCAGCCCTAAGCCTTTTTCTGATCAATCGAACCTTCTCTACGGCATCAAACACCAAGTCAGGCCCTACTACTGCTGCCTCACCTACTTTAAACCAACTAATTGGAGATCTACATATCCTACCATAGAGAGCCTCTAACAGAGCCATACAGATACTGGAATGATAGCTATTATTGTATGCAAATTCAATCAAAGGCAAGTGGTTATCCCAACTACCTTTAAAATCAATTGTGCATGTTCTCAATATATCCTCAAGAGTCTGAATGGTCCTTTCTGCTTGACCATATTTTTTAGGGTGGAAGGCTGTACTGAGATGGACTTGGGTACCAAGACCCTTTTAGAATGCTTTCTAGAAATGAGAGGTAAACTGGGTACCTCTATCTGAGATAATAGATAAGGGGACACCATCCAACCTAACCAACTCTCTGAGATAGAGTTTGGCATAGTTCTCAGCTAAATAAGAGGTATGGACTGGCAAGAAATAAGCTGATTTAGTTGTCCTGTCTATGATAACCCAAATAGAATCATGCTGACGATGGGTATGAGGCAAACCTATCCTAAAATCCGTGTTCACTTCCTCCCACTTCCAAGTGGAAATATTGAACTCCTGCATGGACCCACTAGATTTCTGGTGCTCAATCTTAACTTGCTGACATATAGAGTACTTAGCCACAAACTCTGTAATATCTCTCTTCATCCCACTCCACCAATAGATCTCCTACAAATTATGGTACATCTTAGTGGCCCCTGGATGAATAGAGTAACGCACACCATGCGCTTCCTCAAGAATTTGTTTCCTTAAGTCATCTACACCAGGCACACATAATTTATCCTGACAACGCAACACACCATCTCCCTCTTAGGAGAAAACCTCCACTTTCTAATCTCTAATTGATTCTTTCAATTTAACTAGACTTGGATTTTTATCCTGCTTTTCCTTTACCTTGGAAACCAGAGATGATTCTAAGATACTCTGCACCCATACACTACTCTCTGCTAAGTTAACTAAGTGGACACCTAGTCGGGCAAGCTGATGAACTTCCCGAGCTAACTACTTCTTACCATCCTCAACATGAGCTACACTATCCATGGATAATCTACTGAGAGCATCAACCACTACATTGGTCTTTCCTGAATGATATAGAACACTCATGTCATAATCTTTTAATAATTCTAACCACCTTCTCTGATGTAGATTCAAATCTTTTTGAGAGAACACATACTGAAGACTTTTGTTATCTGTGAACACATCCACATGCACCCCATTCAAGTAATGCCTCCAAATCTTTAAGGAAAATACTATAGCTGCTAACTCAAGCTCATGAGTAGGGTAATTCTTCTCATGGGGTTTAAGCTATCTGGAGGCATCAGCTATGACTTTATCTCTCTACTTGAGGACACAACCTAAACCTACTCTAGATATATCACAATATACAACAAAACCATCTAAATTATCTGGTAGAATCTAGACTGGGGCTGAGGTGAGTCAAGTCTTCAACTCCTAAAAACTCTTCTCATATGAATCTGACTACTGAAACTTAACTTTCTTCTGAGTCAATCTGGACATGGGGGATGAAATAGAATAAAACCCTTCAACAAACTAACGGTAATAGCTAGCTAAACCCAAGAAACTCCTGATATTTGATAAAGAGATGGGTCTAGGCCAGTTTCTTATCACCTCGATCTCTTGAGAATCAACTCTAATCCCATTATTAGAAATAATATGGCCAAGAAAAGCTACTGATCTTAGCCAGAATTCACACTTAATGAATTTAGCAAACAACTGGTGAGCTCTAAGAGTCTGAAGTACTATTCCGAGGTGGTCTTCATGATCCCTTTCGCTACGGGAGTAAACATGAATGTCATTAATAAAGACTATAAAGAACATGTCCAAGTACTGCTTGAACACTCGGTTTATCAAGTCCATGAAGGCTGATGGGGCATTTTTAATACCAAAGGACATGGCTAGAAATTTAAAGTGACCATACCGGGTTCGAAAAGCTATTTTCAAAATTTTACATTCTCTGACCTTGAGCTGATGATAGCCTGATTTGAGGTCTATCTTCAAAAAGTAGCTAGCACCCTGAAGTTGGTCAAACAAGTCATCGATTTTAGGAAGTGGATATTTATTCTTGACTGTGACCTTTTTCAACTGGCGATAGTCAATATACATTCTGAGAGAACCGTCTTTCTTACACACGAATAGGACTGGTACTCCTCACAAGGAGATGCTGGTTTTGATGAATCCCTTATCTAAGAGATCCTTCAACTGTTCTTTCAATTCTTTGAGTTCAAATAGAGACATTCTATATGGCAGAATAGATATAAGCTGAGTATCTATGAGAAGGTCTATTCCAAAGTCGATTTCCCTTTTGGGAGGAACTTTGGGGAGATCTTCGGGGAACACATTTGGAAATTCCCTGACTACTGAAACTGCCTCAAGGGTTAAAGTTTCTGAGTTAGAGTCTTTGACTCACACAAGATGGTAAATACAACCCTTCGATATCATCTTTCTGGCTCTAAGGTATGAGATCAACTGACCCCTAAGAGCTGTAGTACTACCTATCCATTCAAGGACTGGTTCATTTGGGAACTAAAAATGAACTATTCTATTTGTACAGTCAACTGAGACATAGCATGAGTGGAGCCAATCCATGCCGAGAATGACGTCAAAATCCATCATCTCTAACTCTGCGAGATCAACTGAGGTAACTTTTTGAGATATTATGATCGTACAGTTCCTGTATACCTGTCTGGCTATAATGAAAATGCCTACTAGGGTAGACACTAAAAAGGGCTCTAATAGAGTTTCAGGACTAACTCCAAAGTTGACGGCTATATATGGAGTTACAAAAGAAAGAGAAGCCCTAGGGTCTAGTAAAGCATAAACATGTAAGTGAAAGACCTGCAACATACCAGTAACTATGTCAGGAGAATTTTCCTGATCTTGGCGGGACTAAAGAGCATATAATCTATTCGGACGTTGACCACTGGTAGCACTGGAAGCGATACCTTATTGATTCGGGCGATCGGATAGAATTGACGACTGATGGGACTGGCCATGTTAGCGCATATCCCTACCTTTCTGAGAAACTACCCAACACTCCCGAATCTGATGGCCTGGCTTTCCATACCTGAAGTACATATCACTACCCACTCTATACTCACCCTGATGGTGTCTGCCATATTTCTGACATAGAAGATTTGTATGAGCATTGCTAACACTGACCTAGAACTTAGATCCTGGTACCCTATCCTTATTGTTATTTCTGAATTTGGGTACTGGGGCACTAGCTGAAGAGGGTGTTGGGGTTGTAGACCTCTAATGAAACTGAGGACGGTTACCACCTTCTGACTTTGGTTAATTGAAATTAAAACTACCCATCCTAGATCTCTTGTTTCCTCTCTCTCTCTCCTTAATATTTTGCTTATCTATCTGTAGAGCATGGACCTTCATCCTAGACAAGTCCATCTAACTAATCATCATTGGGGTCCTGCACTCCTTGACCACACTATCAGATATGCTAGACACAAACTTACTCATCTTAGACCTATTATCAGCTACCACATAAGAAGCATATCTAGCTAACTGAGTAAACTTGAGGGAATATTCCCTCACGCTCATATTTTCCTACCTCAAGTTAATAAATTCTAACATCTTGGCATCCCTCAACTCCAATGGGAAGAATCTGTGCAAGAAAGCTGTGGAGAATTCTTCCCATTCTATAGGCCCTGCATCTACACCCCTATCAACCTTCCACTGCTTACACCAAGTATGGGATATATCCTACAACTAGTATGCAACCAACTCATTACTCTGACTAGATTTCAGCTCCATAGCATTTGTGAACTTTTGAACCATATCCAAGAATTCCTGTGGATCCTTTTCAGACTTGGATCTCGTGAAAAAGGAGGATTTATACGGGTAAAATCCTAAATTCTAGTTGCTGTAGTATTGGCCACTGAGTTGGTCATAACAGCAGTTGGCCATTTATTTTATGCTGCTATGAAATTGGCTAGAGTAGTTAACGCAGCCCTGAATTTTGCGTGAGAGATGTGCTCGTCTAGAGAATCTTCCTTGACGGGCTGAGGGGCTGGCCAATTTCCAGTTCTTCTTGGGAGGCATGTTCTCTAAATGGAAGGAAGAAATAGATTAGACAGGGAGTTTTACTTGAGCTAACGCTTACTCGCACGATATAAATATTGAAATAAGGGAAACTTTTTCCTAAATGTCTTATCGTCTCTCCTCCATATATGTAGCACGCTATAGACCTATGCACAAGACTCTACTTGATGTGTCTTTTATATTTCTTAGGACACTTTAAAACCATAGGATCTGATACCAAGTTTGTAATGCCCCGAGAGTACACTCTGGGCATCACACGGTGCTTATAGTACTGAGGAACCACAAGCTAATCCATGAGATGGTATCTGTCGTGAGCACTGAATAATAATATCATAATTATGGAAAACATTTGATATTGTCAAAAGGTTTTATCACTGAATCAGTACTGAAATATGAATCTATAGAAAAACTGACTGAATCTGACTAAATACTTATAAACTGACATGTCAACTGAAAATCTAAATACTGAATAACTGACTCTAATGTCTGAAAAGCCTCTAAAATGGACTGACTGAACATGAGTTGATGGGACATGCCTCTAACTAACTCTACTAACTACTGAAATAGATATATGAAGTAAAATAATCTTTCCTCAAATGATAAGGACTCACCACGGCTACTGTACTGCTGAAAGACTAAGGAGTGAGGTCTAAGCGCGGTCTGGGAATTGATCATCAACACTATGATATAATACATCATAGCGCAAAAGAAAAGTATGCGATCAGTACTTTGAATGTATTGGTATGTTAAATAAGGTAGGCAGATATGCATGGTTTCATTAACCAAACTAATAATTAATTGAATATACATATAAAACATAGAGTACTGAGTATAGAACATAGAATCTGTAGTTACTAAAAACATGGAGAATTTGTAAATATCGAGTTTGCATAACAGTCTGTAAATACTGAAGATACGTGAAAATCGGTAAACACTATGGATGCATGACCAAGCATATAACATAGACTGAATAAAATCTGAAAACTGAAATACTGAAAAATACTAATATTTGTATACATTGGTCAAGTAACTCAAAGACTACATAACAGAAATGAGACTGTAACTGAGACGATATCTGAGACTGTGGGAGGTATAATCTAACCAACATTCCCTAATTTGAGTTAATCGGGGTCCAACTTGTAACCCCTGTTGAAAGGGTGTTAATACCGTACCACGGTACTAACAATAGCTGTGTGGATCTACTAATCTGATATAATATCCAAAGGACTAAGGGTGTCAAGAATGAACTGACAGGTGACCCCTGCAAGATAGTCAAGCCTAATCTAACGGGTGACTTTGCATACCCTACGCTGGCTACGTAGTTCTCGAGTATAGGGACTACTACTAATAAATCTGCCTATCTGACTTGGAAGCTGCCATCCCTACACTCACTCGATGTTGAATCCTACTCCCAACTAAAAGACACTGAAATACTAAACTGTTCTGAGTTCATCTTAATGGTAACTGACTGTTCTGATAATGTTCATAGTATGTTCTGAAGACTATTCTGTAAGGTACTGATACTAGACTAATTAAACAGCTATGGATTTCAGGTATTCAATACCCCCAGGACTCAAAAACAATAATAGTAAAATGACATCAAAGATTGAAAGACAAAACATGAAGGCTTTTATTTAATTCAATCACTCTTGTAGGAATTTTATCAAACACTTGTAGTTCAGGATTTAAAACAATCATAGGAATGCCTTGAAACATATAAAAATAGCATGAATTCAAGATAATAGTACTAAATCATGGTTTCATTCAATAAATAATAATATAAAAACTTGGAGGATTGAATGATATCAATAATTTCATGGTAACATGGTATAAAATCAATAATACATGGAGGTTCATGGGTAAAGTTATAATTTAAGATCAAATAGCTTGAAAAGATTATAACTTGGTAATTAAAATAGTATATTTAGACTCCATGGATGAAAGGAAACCATGGATGAACATTTAACATACCTAGGATAGTGAATTTCTTGAAGTTCTGGGTGAGTTCTTAAGGATTGGCCTTGAATTTGAGAGCTAGGATTTCTTGTTCTTGAAAAGTGGATCTTTGATTATGTGAGGAATTGAAATAATGATGACTACTGAGGGTATTTAGGGGTTCAATTTTGTGTTTTAGGTTAATTTTGGCCATGGAAAAAGACCCAAATACCCTTGAACAAATTTAAAAACAAAAGCTGAAAACTAAAGATCCTGATTTTTGGTCTTGGCTCGATGCACCACTATCATACCAAGCCACTAGAAAAGGGACAGTTAGAACTGAGACAAACACTGCGACGTAGAGCTATCACGTTAATCCTTTGAAGTACCAATTTGGCTACCTCCGCGATGCGCCACCATCACGGAGACCCATTGGAAATTGTCCTGCTCCGCGATGCACCAACACCATAGAGTCACACTTGAAATTGAAAATTGTCATTTGGACTATCTAAGATTTAAAATGATGATGTTTAATGACTGAAACTTAAAATCGCCATAACTTCTTACCCGATTATCGGATTTTAAATTTTATATCATTGGAAAGCTAATTGAATGTCCTATGTAATGGCAGGCTCTAAACTAAAAAATAATGAGTGTTTTGAGTTTATTTTTTATTTACGAATACTCATACACTGGGAATTATATTATGATAGGGAAATGCGAGGTGTTATAGAGACCCTTGGTTTTGGTCTCAAGGCTCCCAATTTTATTTCGAGCTATTGAGTGAAATTTATGAAAAATAATGAAAGTTTAGGTGTGGGACCCACTTTTTCCCTAAATGATCTCCTATGATATTTTTGATGATTCCAATGGATTAGAAATGTGGTTACACTCAAAATTAACTATTGGATCATGTTATTTGGATTTCGTATGAGTTTCGAGGGTCAAAGACTCATTTTTCAGTTTGCTATCATCTGGTACAACCACAATCGTGACCAAATGTGTGCAATATTGGGAGCGCAACCACGGCCCGTGTGACTGCGATAGCAGCACCTGAGAACCTTTAGGGGCTATATAAAGGCCCCAAGACATATTTGGGGCATTTACCCTTCACGATTTAGACCTAGAAACCCCACAATGATTGTGAGAACTCAAAATTGGTCATGCAGGGTGATTTGGGAGCTTAATTATCATCTTTTATTGTGATTATCTTCAATATTAAGGTAAGAATTCCTTGAATTCATGCTTGAATTTCATAGTTTGGACCTAAAACCCTAATTTTTCTTAGGACTTGATTTTAGCCCAATGTATGCTTAGTTTTCACCCATTCTTTGAGGGTTATGAATCCTTGTTCATGTGTGAACATTAGTTGGTCTTGGAAACTCATTTTCTATATGTGGGACCGACTTAGGGTTTTGGTGTCATTTTTAAATCTGAAGCACAATAGTGCAATATGGGTATCGTTAGACTCGTATTAATGAATAGATTATAGTTTTGTTAGTGTGATTACATTTTGAGAATTTTAAAGTGAAGACAAGCATATGGTACATAATTTGGGATTTTGCAGTTCAGCTTTGAGGTAGGCTTCTGTCTGCTCTTCTTCATGGATGATGCATGATATATATTGCGTGTGAATGTGAATGTCAAGATTGATATTGGATAGAATGACTTATTATTGAATATACATATAAGTTTTGCGATTATATGGAGATTTTGACCCACAGGTTGAATTACTTAATACCCTTGTAGAATCCTATTGCCTTCTCTCTAGTTTGGGTAAATTTGTATGTAATACCCCAAAAGTTCAGACATTTTTAGGATCATGCTTTGAATTCATGAGTAATAAATTTTTAGTTATATGGTAGTGTTATGATCAAGTTTGATTCATGTTAATGCCTTAAAAGTGTCCTAGTTAATAGACGAATCAAAACATTTTCTTACCGATTGAATTCTTGTGAAGGATATTGGTATAGTAAACTTCAAACAAGTATATCTCTCGTTATGCTATGAGTTTCTGAGCTCATGACCTATAAAAAGATATATAATTGAATTATCTTTCCAACGATACCAATTTCTCCTAAATCCCATATCGGATCAAGGAGTTATGCCCAGTTTACTCCAGCATGTCAGACTGGAAAACTGAGTGGCGACATTCGTGCTAAGCTATCACAAGCGTGACGAATTATCACCAATGTCGTCATCCCTGGGAAGTTTTCCACCCCCAGTGAAGACATTTTGTGATAAGTTGTCATGCCCGTTACGGCCTATCACCAATGTTGTCAACCTTAACCAGAAAATCAAGATTTCACTTTTTTGTGACTATATTTCGTGACAACTTATCACCAGCTTGAGGACTTGCCATGAATGTCGTCAGCTATTTTTTTCAGCAATTGAGGGACATTTTTGCAAGGGTATTTTGGTCTTTTCCTTCACTACCTACGACTAATAACCCTCAAGAAGCGTATTAACTTCCATTCTCTTTAGTTAAACATCTCCAAAAGCTCTCTCATACACTTTCAACAACAAGATTAGGGTTTCCTCTCAAGATCATCTCCTCAAGAACAAGAACATTCTCTCCTAAAGGGGTTAAACCCTAATCAAGAAAAATCAAGAGCAAGCCTAGGGATTTCTTCAAGAACCTTCAGAAACATTAGATCTCTTTCAAGATTGAATCACTGAGGTATGCGTAGTGTTCATCCATGGGTCCCTTTTATCCATGGATCTCAAGTATCATGTTTTAAATTATAAATTATGATTTCTTTGTTGTATTATGACTATATTCATGTTGATGATTGTTGTTTCAATTCAAGGTTGTATCTTGATGTGTTTTTCATAAAACATGTGAGTAGGTTAGTTGAAACCCATCAATTTTGGATGGATTAAGATTGTCAAATTGATAAGTACACCTATGCCCAAAGTTGTGCATATAAGGTGTTTGATAAAATGCCAAGAATGATAGAATCCATGTTTTTATGACTTAATAGTGCTTAAATGACAGGCCCATGTTCTATTCCTTATGATTCTACATGAACTCCACGTTATTGTTGTGATATGGAATAAGCATGATATTGAAGCAACGCGAGTATATACATGTTATGCGCATCCCCTTCCATGTATAAGATGTTGAGAAGTAAGTGTAGTATGAAATCCCCTACTTATGATATTATGGACTCTATTTTTATGATCAAGTTAGTCATGTGTGTCAGATTTCTTCCATCGAGTCCTGGGGGTACTTGTACCCAAAAAATATAGTTGTGTGCCTAGATCCATGTCATGTTATCACGATACTCTCAGTCAATCCATGATCTATAGAACTCAGACAGTCATGTGACTCAGAAAATCTCAGAAATCTCATGATCTCAGATAATAGTACTATTTTGTCAGTCAATAGAAGTCAGTTACTCAGTTCATATACAGTCAATTAATCATGTTCAATCTCTTCAGATGGGAGTAGAAGTTAGCACTGAGTGAACCCAAGGATGGGAACTCACCTGCCAGATAAGGGTGTGATTCTTAGCACTCATCCTTGTGTTCCAGAACTATATAGCCAGCATAAGTCAAGACATCTTAACCTGTCAGATTAAGGTTGATAAGGTGATTTGACCTGTCAGACCAGGGTCTCACTATTCTCATTAGAGTAACCTTCCAGATAAGGGTCACTCACAGCTTGTCCTTACCAGTGGCGCGGTATTGACACCCTTCTAATTAGAGCATAGATTGGACCCCAGCTCAGATATTATAGCGTATTTGGGGCATGTCGGTTAAACAACTACCTCCTACAGTTTCAGTCTCAGTAAAAGAACTCAGATAGTTCTTTAGATTTTAGTATACCAGGACTATCAGATATAGTCAATTCAATTATAGTACAGAACTCAAGTAGTTCCATCAGATTCAAGACTGTCAAACACAATCATCCATGTTATCAGAAATCCTAGTATTAGTCATGTTAGATATCAATAAACCATGTATTAGTGTACAGATCTAGATATCACGTATTCACGATCTCAGTTACTATGTATACATATTTACACTCTCATGATTTATATTAGTCATTCAGTTAGCACTGCTCATACATGTAAGCCCTTTTGCATATATCCTACCTCACTCGTACACTCAGTACTTTCAGTTGTACTGACGCATTTGCGCTATGGTGCTTTCTTTTATATTACACCATAAGTTCAGACCCACGAGTTCCAGATCAGCAGTAGCAGTCACATTTCAATATATAGAGTTGTAGTAAGTCCTCTTCATTTGAGGACAATGATTTCACTTTATTTATTTTCTTCGGTTATCTTTCAATTTACGGAGTTAGTTGGAGACATGTTCCTTTAACTCCTTACTCAAACAGTATTTAGAGACTTTCAGATTTAGTTCAAATTTGTCTCATACTTCAGTTGTTTTGGGTATTTGTTACCCCATATGGATGTGATGATTTGTCAGATATTTTATTCAGTAAACCTTATGGCCTATTGTTTATTTTTTCCGCATTTTAAATGTATATTATGCAGTGTACAGGTACAGATATCAGTCATAGGTTAGCTTGTATTCCTTTGGGGTCATAGCATCGTGTAGCATTCTAATTCAGAAAATTGGGGTGTTACAAACTTGGTATCAGAGCCTAAGGTTTAATAGAGTCCTAGGAAGTCTAAAAGCCGCATCTAGTAGAGTCTTGTACATAGGTGTGTTGCCCACCACATTTATGTGCAAGAGGCTATGAGATGTTTTAAGAATAGTTTCCCCTCTTTCAGTATTCATGCCGTGCCAGTGAGCATAATCACAAGTCATTCTCTCAGTCTAGTCCACTTCTTCTCTTTATTTCAGACATGTCTCCTAAGAGAAGAAATCAGTCAGCCCCTCAGCCCGAAGAACCTTTGGGTGATCATGTTTCTCATGCAGAGTTTAGAACAATATTTACCACTCTTGCTCAGTCTATGGCTTCCCAAAAGGAATGGCCACCAGCTATTCTGACCAATCCAGTGGCCAACTCAACTGCAGCTAGGATTCGGGACTTCACCCGAATGAACCCTCTATCTTTCTACGGGTCTAAGTCTAATGAAGACCCCCAGGAATTCATTGATCAAGTTCAGAAGGTCATAGACATCATGGGAGTTACTTCTTGTCAGAGTGTCGAGTTAGCCGTATACCAATTACAGGATGTTGCTCACAGTTGGTACAAACAGTGGAAGTCTGAGAGGTTAGAGGATGCAGGTCCTATAGAGTGGGAGGAATTTGTCATGGCTTTCTTAGAGAGATTATTTCCCCAAGAACTAAGGGAGGAAAAAGTTCTAGAGTTCATCAACCTTATGCAGAGAAATATGATGGTTAAAGAGTACTCTCTCATATTTACTTAGTTAGCTAGATATGCCCCTCATGTAGTTGCAAACAACAGGGCTAAGATAAGAAAGTTTGTGTCAGGGGTGAATGATAGTGTGGTAAATGAGTGTAGGTTTGCAATATTGAATAATGATATGACTTTAGCCAGCTCATGAACGATGCTCAACAAATAGAGGAGCAGAAAATTAGGACTAGGAAGAGGCAGAATAAGAAAGCAAGGTCGGGCAGTTTTAGTTTTGCTCAACCTAAATTAGAAGGAGAAAACTGTTCACAGTTTCATCCTAAGCTAGCAGTTCCAGATCCTTCTTCTACCAATGCCCTAGTGCCAAAATTCAAATACAGAAATTGAGATCAAGTACCAGGCTCTAAGTCTTAAGGTAGTGTCAGCAGTGCTCGAACTAACCCCATGTGTCAGAGTTGTGGTAAGAACCACACGGGGCCTATAGATCTGGTAGCGATGTTTGTTTTTGTTGTGGAAAGCCAGGCCATAGGGTTAGAGAGTGTCCGCAGATAGGTCTACAGGGTCAATAGATCGTTCCACAGCTCAGTCTGATCACCCAAATCAATAGGGTGCCACTTCAAGTGCTACTAGTGAGCAACGCCCAAACAAACTCTATGCTTCTCAGAACCGACATGATCAGGAAAATTCTCCTGATGTCATTACTGGTACGTTGTAGATTTTCTATGTTCATGTTTATGCTTTGCTAGATCCAGGTGCATCCTTGTCTTTTGTTACTCTTTATAAGCAGGAGATTTCAGAATCAGTCCCAAAATTTTAGCAGAGCCCTTTTCAGTATCTACCCTAGTGGGTAAATCCATCATAGCTTGGCGCGTATATAGAAACTGCCCAATTATAATATTTTAGAAAGCCACATCAGCAAATTTAGTCAAGTTAGAGATAACTGATTTTGATGTCATTCTTGGCATGGATTGGCTTCATTCCTTGTATGCCATAATCGACTCTAAAAATAGAATAGTTTAGTTTCAGTTCCCGAATAAGTCCGTCCTAGAGTAAAAGGGCAATACTTTATCTTTTAGGGTTCAACTTATTTCCTACTTTAGGGAAAGGAAAATGATATCTAAGGGATGTGTTTATCATCTCGTTTATGTTAAAGACTCTAGTTTCAAATCTCCCAGTCTTAAATCAGTCCCAGTTGTAAATGGGTATTCAGACGTGTTTCCCAAAGATCTTCCAGACATTCCTCTCGAAAGGGAGGTAGACATCGACATTGATCTTATTCTAGATACTCAGCCTATTTCTATTCTGCCATATAGAATGGCTCTAGAAGAACTCAGAGAACCTAAAGAACAGTTGAAGGATCTCTTAGATAAGGGATTCATTAGACCCAGTGTTTTCCTGTGGGGCACACCAATCTTATTCGTGCGTAAGAAAGACGGTTCTCTCAAGATGTGCATTGATTACCGTCAGCTCAATAAAGTCACAGTCAAGAACAAGTATCCTCTTCCTAGGATAGATGACTTGTTTAAATAACTTTAGGGTGCCAGTTATTTCTCCAAGATAGACCTCAGATCAGGCTATCATCAGCTCAGAGTTAGAGAATATGACATCCTGAAGATAGTTTTTCGTACTCGGTATGGTCACTTTGAGTTTCTAGTCATGTCCTTTGTTCTTACCAATTCCCCAACCGCTTTCATGGACTTGATAAACTGTGTGTTCAACCAGTACTTGGACATGTTCATCATAGTCTTCATAGATGATATCCTGGTCTATTCCCGCACAGAGCACGATCATGCAGACCATCTCAGAATTATTCTTCAGACCTCAGAGATCACTAGCTATTCATCAAATTCAGTAAGTGTGAGTTTTGGCTAAGTTTAGTAGCATTCCTTGGACATATTATTTTCAGTGATGGCATTAGGTAGATCCTCAGAAGACCGAAGCAGTAAGAAACTGGCCTTTCCCTGTCTCTCCATCAAATATCAAAAGTTTCTTGGGTTTGCCTAGCTATTACAGATGGTTTGTTGAGGGATTTTATTTTATTGCATCCCCTATGTCCAGATTGACTCAAAAGAAGGTCAAGTTTCAGTGGCTAAATTCTTACGAGAAGAGTTTTCAGGAGTTGAAGACTTGACTCACCTCATCTCCAGTTCTAGCTCTTCTAAATGGTTCAGATGGGTTCATAGTGTATTGTGATGCATCCAGAGTGGGTCTAGGTTGTGTCGTCATGCAGCATGGTAAGGTCATAGCCTATGCCTCTAGACAGTTAAAGCCCCATGAGAAGAATTATCCTACTTATGATCTTGAGTTAGCAGCCATAGTATTTGCCTTAAAGATTTATAGGCATTATCTATACGGAGTTCATGTAGATGTCTTGAAAGATCATAAGAGCCTCCAGTATGTCTTTTCTTAGAAAGATCTCAATCTTCATCAGAGAAGGTGGTTAGAGCTTTTGAAAGATTATGACATAAGTTTCCTTTACCATCTAAGCAAGGCCAACATTATGGCCGACGCTCTCAGTAGACTGTCCATGGGTAGTATTTATCACGTTGAGGATAGCAAAAAGAAGATAGCTCAGGAAATCCATCAGCTTACCGGACTAGGTGTGCTTAGTAGATTCTTCAGAGGGTGGTGTATGTGTTCATAGTAGTTTATAATCATCTCTAGTTTCCGAGGTGAAAGAAAAGCAAGACAGGGATCCTAGCCTTGTCAAGCTAAAAGAGTCAATCAGAGATCAAAAGGTTGAGGTTTTCTCCCAAGGGAGAGATGGTGTCCTTTGTTGTTAGGGTCGTCTCTATGTTCTAGATGTGGACAACTTGAGGTAGCAGGTTCTTGTAGAGGCACATAGTGCGTTATAATCTATTTATCCTGGGGCCACTAAGATATACCGTGACTTGCGGGAGATCTATTGGTGGAGTGGGATGTAGAGAGATATTGTAGCTTTTGTGGCTAAGTGCTCTACGTGTTAGTAGGTTAAGATAGAGCATAAGAAGCCTAGCAGTTCTATGCAGGAGTTCACTATTCCTACATGGAAGTGGGAAGAAGTGAACATGGACTTCGTGATGGGTTTGCCTCAAACTCGTCATCAGCAAATTCAGTTTGGGTCATTGTAGATAGGATGACCAAGTCAATTTATTTCCTTCCAGTCCATACCTCTTATTCAGCCGAGGATTATTCCAAACTCTACATCAGGGAGTTGGTCAGATTACACGGTGTTCCACTATCTATTATCTCAGATAGAGGTACCCAGTTCACCTCTCACTTATGGAAATCATTTCAAAAGGGTCTTGGTACCCAAGTTCATCTCAGTATAGCTTTTTATCCTCAGATAGATGGTCAAGCAGAAAGGACCATTCAGACTCTAGAAGATATGGTAAGGGCGTGTGCAATTGATTTCAAGGGAATTTGGGATGACTACTTGCCTTTGATTGAGTTTCCATACAATAATAGCTATTATTCTAGTGTTCAGATGGCTCCGTTCGAAGATCTCTATGGTAGGAGGTGCAGGTATCCAATCGGTTGGTTTGAAGTTAGTAAGGCCTCAGTCATAAGGCCTGACTTAGTGTTTGATGTCTTAGAGAAGGTTCAGTTAATCAGAGAAAGACTTCAGGATACTCAAAGCCGATAGAAGTCTAATGCAGATGTTCATAGAAAGGATCTAGAATCTGAAGTTGATGATTTTGTATATCTCAAGATCTCTCCTATGAAGGGGGTGAAGAGATTCAGCAAGAAGGGAAAGCTCAGTCCCCGATATGTCGCTCCTTTAAAAATTCTCAATTGCTTAGGCAAGGTATCTTATGAGCTCGAATTTCCTCCAGATCTAGCTTCTTTTTATCCAGTCTTCCATGTCTCTTTGCTCAAGAAGTGCATAGATGACCCTTCAGCTGTAGTCCCTACTCAGAGCATGGATATCCAGAATAACCTCTCTTATAAAGAGATTTTAGTCAAAATCTTAGACTATCAGATCCGTAGATTGAGGAACAAAGAAGTTCCTATAGTCAAAGTTCTTTGGCGGAACCAGTACGTTGAGGGAGCTACTTGGGAAGCATAAGCAGATATGCGTACCAAGTATCCTCACCTCTTCTCCGCCAATTTAGATCAATCTCAAGGTAATAGTTTCCCTTAAGCTTATTTAGTTTTATGTTCAGAATTCCATTTACGAATTTGGTACTAAATATCATTGCATTCAGTCATGCATATATGTAACAGTTCAGTCACATAATCATGCATCAGATATGCATGAGTTCAGCTTGTCGGTTATGCATCAGATATGTATGTTCAGTATGTTCAGATATATTCAGCTTATCATTCAGGTCAGTCATGTCATCATATTTCAGATATTGCATCCCTTAAGTAAGACCATTACATTAGTAATCTCAACTTAGTCAGTTTCATTCGAGGATGAATGTTCCCATGGGGAGATATTGTAATACCCCAAAAGTTCAGATATTTTTAGGATAATGCTTCGAACGATAATCCTTCGAACTCATGAGTAATAAATTTTAAGTGCTTTGGTAGTGTTATGATCAAGGTTGATTCATATTAAGGCCTCAAAAGTGTCCTAGTTAATAAACGAATCAAAATATTTCCTTACCGATTGAATTCTTGAGAAGGATATTGGTATAGTCAACTTTAAATGAGTATATCTCTTGTTATGCTATGAATTTCTGAGTTCATGACCCATCAAAAGATATATAACTGAATTATCTTTCCAACGATACCAATTTCGCCTAAATCCCATATCGGAACAAGGAGTTATGCCCATTTTACTCCAGTATGTCAGGATGGAAAATTGAGTGACGACATTCGTGATAAGCTGTCACAAGCGTGATGACTTATCATCAATGTCGTCAGCCCTGGGCAGATTTTCACCCCTAGTGATGACATTTTTTGATAATTCATCACGTCTGTGATGGCCTATCACCAATGTCATCAACCTTAACCAGAAAATCAAGATTTCATCTTTTTGTGACGACATTTCGTAACGACTTATCACCAGCTTGACGACTTGTCACAAGTGTCGTCAGCTATTTTTTTCCAGCAATTGAGGGACATTTTTACAAGGGTATTTTGGTGTTTTCTTTCACTTTCTACGACTTATAACCCTCAAGGAGCGTATTATCTTCCATTTTTTTAGTTAAACATCTCCAAAAGCTCTCTCATACACTCTTAACCACAAGATTAGAGTTTTCTCTCAAGATCATCTCCTCAAGAAAAAGAACATTCTCCCCCAAAGGGGTTAAACCCTAGTCAAGAAAAATCAAGAGCAAGCCTAAGAATTTCTTCAAGAACCTTCAAAAATATTAGATCTCTTTCAAGATTCAATCACTAAGGTATGCGTAGTGTTCATCCATGGGTCCCTTTTATCCATGGAGCATAAGAATCATGTTTTAAATTATAAATTTGATTTCTTTGTTGTGTTATGACTATATTTATGTTGATGATTATTGTTTGGATTCAAGGTTGTATATTGATGTGCTTTTCATAAAGCATGTGAGTAGGTTAGTTGAAACCCATCAATTTTGGATGGATTAAGATTGTCAAATTGATAAGTACACCTATGCCCAAAGTTGTGCATATAAGGTGTTTGATAAAATGCCAAGAATGATAGAATCCATATTTTTATGACTTAATAGTGCTTAAATGATAGGCCCATGTTCTATTCTTTATGATTCCACATGAACTCCACGTTATTGTTATGTGTTATTGATGTGATATGGAATAAACATGATATTGAAGCAATGCGAGTATATACATGTTGTGCACATCCCCTTTCATGTATAAGATGTTGAGAAGCAAGTGTAGTATGAAATCCTCTACTTATGATATTGTGGACTCTATTTTTATGATCAAGTTAGTCACGTGTGTCAGATTCCTTCTATCGGGTCATGGGGGTACTTGTACCCAAAAATAATATAGCTGTGTGCCTAGATCCATGTCATGCTATCACAATACTCTCAGTCAAGCCATGATCTATAGAACTCAGAAAGTCATGTGACTCAGGAAATCTCAGAAATCTCATGATCTCAGTTAATTCTCAGATAATAGTACTATTCTATCAGTCAACAGAAGTCGGTTACTCAGTCCATGTAGAGTCAGTTAATCATGTTCAATCTCTTCAGATGGGAGTAAAAGTTAGCACCGAGTGAACCCAAGGATGGGAACTCTCCTGACAGATAAGGGTGTGATTCTTAGCAGTCATCCTTGTGTTCCATAACTATGTAGCCAGCGTAAGTTGAGACATCTTAACCTGTCAGATTAGGGTTGATGAGGTGATTTGACCCGTCAGACTAGGGTCCCACCATTCTTATTAGAGTAACCTTCCAGATAAGGTTCACTCACAGCTTGTTCTTACCAGTGGCGCAGTATTGACACCCTTCTAATCAGGGCACAGATTGGACCCCAGCTCAGCTATTATAGAGCATTTAGGGTATGTCGGTTAAACAACTACCTCCCACAGTTTCAGTCTTAGTCTCAGTAAAAGAACTCAGATAGTTCTTCAAATTTCAGTATACCAAGACTGTTAGATATAGTCAATTCAATTACAGTATGGTACTCTGGTAGTTCCATCAGATTTAGGACTGTCAGACACAGTTATCCATGTAGTCAGAAATCCCATTATTAGTCATGTTAGATATCAATAAACCATGTATTAGCATACAGATCTAGATATCACATATTCACGATCTCAGTTACTATGTATGCATGTTTGCACTCTCACAATTCATATTAGTGATTCAGTTAGCACTGTTCATGCATGTAAGCCCTTTTGCACATAGCCTACCTCACTTGTATACTCAGTACTTTCAGTTGTACTGATGCATTTGCATTATGGTGATTTCTTTTATGTTACACCATAAGTTTAGAGCCACGAGTTCCAGATTAGCAGTAGCATTCATATCTCAGTATACAGAGTTGCAGTGATTACTCTTAATTTAAGGACGATATGATTTAACGTTATTAATTTTCTTCAGTTATGTTTTAGTTTACGGAGTTAGTTGGAGACATATTCCTTCAACTCCTTACTCAGACAGTATTTAGAGGCTTTCAAATTTAGTTTAAATTTGTTTCAAACTTCAGTTGTTTTGGGTATTTGTTACCCCATATGGATTTTATGATTTGTCAGTTATTTTATTCAGTTGGACATTATGGCCTATTGTTCATGTTTTCTGCATTTTACATGTATATTATGTAGTGTATATGTACAGATATCAATCATGGGTTTGCTTGTGGTCCTTCGGGGTCATAAGCACCCTGTAGCATTCCAGTTCAGAAAATTAGGGTGTTACATTGTAGCATGGATATGATATAATGCTATGCTTAGAATATGGTTTTAGCATTTGAAGCATGATTTGTAATATTTAGCCTTATTAGGCTAGTGTGATAGTTTTGGAATCGTAAGTTTGGTAGAGTTGACTTGAGTACCCTTGTTTCTAGTCGAAGTTACTATCTTAGGCTTGAATATGGCTCCTTTGACATCTAGAATATGAATAAGATACCTTAGCCTAGTTTGGGTCATAGTATGCCAAATTATGAAAATTGTGGATTCGAAGTGGGATCTCTTGGCCTACTTAGGCCTAAGCTTGTGTTAAGTCTTATGGGCTTAGTTGTGGATGTTAGACATAGTAGAGGCTAGTAAACCTTCAAATATGGCTATTTCATAACTTGGTAACTCGTATTGATGTTTCCGAATTATGGCTTTTAAGTTATGGTTGTGATACTACTTGTGGAAGTGATATTGGGCAGTTAGAGATGATATTCCTCCTAGATACGTTATGTGGCCTATAGAGATGTTATTTTATCTTATAATTAATAATTGACCTATAGAGACAATGATCCTTTTGGATATGTAAATTGGCCTAGAGAAGTGAAATGGAAAGAAGGGGAGCAGAACTGCTCTTAGTTACAATGATTGTGGTCCCATGCATGATCGCGACCACCCGCATGTCTGTGATCGTGGTCACCTGACCACAATCGCAGTCACTTCAGCCACTTAATCCCTCATTGTCCTGACGTATGACCAATTGACATATGATATCCTATATCCAATTACATGTCTATCTATATTATGCCTCCTTGATGTGAGATGCCTCTTATGTGAGAGATAATAAAATATTTATTGATATTATGCCTCCTATATGTTAGATGCCTCTGATATGTGAGATGATTAAAGGTATGCTAAATCTTATACATATGATTATTTATATGAGTTCTGGAAATGTATATGGGCCTAAGGCCATGATTATGATGTTGTGATTATTCTGGATAAATTAATGGGCCAAGGGCTATGTTATGGTATTGATTAAATATCTAAGAAGCGTTTATCATTGTGAATGATGTGATTACAATTTATGAATATGAATATGTATATGTTTGTATACACATCACTTCGGTATGGGACGAAAGAAGATGTGATATGATATTTATTATTCCACTGATTGAATGGTGATGGCATGCATTGGTTTGGTACGTTCATGATTATTTACCATTATAAATGATGTGATTATAGCTGAAATATAATCTTATGGTTGTTCTTCTTGTTAGACGGTTAAGCTATGTGGTAACTAGTTGTCTATCAGGTGACTATAGCACTTGATGGCTTGGAAGCTAATGTATTACTTAATGAATCTTGCTTAGTTGGAACATAGTAGATAATGATGGTTAGTGAATAAATGATGTCATTTAATAAAAGATGGTTAGGTGACAAGTAGTAATGTATTATCTAGTAATGATTAACAAAAATATGATGAATAGTTGATAATAATGAATAGTGGATGAATGACAGTTTTGGTCTAATGATGAACCTAGACTAGATGTTAGATGTTGACTATTAAATGAATAGTGGTTAGTTGTTATCCCGTGAATAAGGATTATGTGAAGGATAATGTTTAGGCTAATAACTAGAGGTTATGTGATGACTAGCGAACTAGCGGTTTAATAATAATAAGTCTTGGTTAGCTAATAATAAGTCTTGGTTAGCTAATAACAAGCAGTTGGGATGTATTGATAAGATAGATATCTTTACAGTTATGAGTATATCGGTTTGCGTCTGTGCACCTATTATCTGCCTATATTTATGTGTTGATAGTTATGAGGATACAATGATACCTGGCAAGGTCGGAGGATATTATGATGACATATTGATACCCGACATGGTCGGAGGATATTATGATGATATTGATACTCGGTTCTATTCCAGAGGATACTATCATGATGATATTGATACCCAGTGCGGCCAGAGGATATTATGATGATGTTAATACCCGGTTCGAGTCCAGAGGATACTATTAAGATGATATTGATACCTGGCGAGGCCAGAGGTTGATTACAATGATGATGGTCCTGGTGAGGACAGTTATGAAGCGTTGTGTTATTGATGGTATACTTTGCATTCATTCCTTGTAAGACCCCACCTAATCCTAATCGTTTGAGTCCTTTAAAGTATGCCAAAAGAGGTCCCAGACTTAGAAAATTTCAGCTAAGTGTTAGGACTTAGTCATTTCTAAAGCCCTCAAACTTTGAGGAATTTATTTATGATCTTCCCAACCTTAGAAAGTTTTTTAGTTGATTGATAATCGGGGAAGTCAATATTACATCTCGGGTAAGTTTTGAAATTTTCGGACAAGCGTAAGGGCATGTTTGAAGCTCCAAAATAGTGGCTCGGGGCGATTGGACTGCGGTGCCCTACCCAGTCCGGTGCTAGGGGGAGCCTGCAATACAGACCATGGTTCCCTATCCAGAGCCGCAGCACCCTGGCCAGTCCGGTCTGGGTAATTTCTACAGTTTTGTTCTGCTTTTTTAAGGGCAAATGTGTCTTTTCCCTTCATCCAATAGCTCCATAACATAGGATTACAGCCTCAAATAGCATAATTGCTCATCCTTTTGAAAAAATCCTCTCAAGAAAAAGCCCTAGCTTTATCAAGTTCAAGAATCAAGCCTCAAGAACTCCCCCAATCTCCATAAAATTTATAATCAAGGCATGTTATGTGTTCATCTATGGGTTCCTTTCACCCATAGAGTCCAATAATCTATTTTTTAAACTACAAGATTATTGATTCATGATTTACATGCTTTAAATTGGATTGTATCCATGTTCATGACATTAATTGAGTTTCAACCCATGATTAATTATGGATTTCATGAAATTGAAATAGCATGTATATTGAATTGTGCAATTCTTATGTTATAATCCCTGAATTAGCAAGTTTGGATGTTGTAGTTACAATGTTTACATATTGTCGATGATTACATACATTAAGTTGTACTCCCCATATGTTTGATGGAATGTCCATGTGAATTAAATGGTGAAATCATGACATGCTAGCATATGTACAAGTTTATTCCCTACAAGTGTTTGATAAAATGTCTCTATAAATGAATTATGAACAAATGGACCTTGTTATGCTTTTCAAGATCATGCTATTCTCTACTTTTCATGCTGTCGAGTCCTGGGGGTACCTAATACCCGACAATCTAGTTGTTTACTTAGAATTTCAGTAGCTACAGAATAGTCTTAGTAATGTCATGTACAGTAGTACTTAGTCAGTTACAGAACTCAGTGTATTCAGTCAGTTAATAGAACTCAGTCTATCTCAGTTAATTAGCATGATCTATAACAGTTTAGTCCAGCCTAGTACAGTTTAGAAATCAGTTCAGTGTTTATTCAGTTGGGAGTAGGATTAGCACTGAATAAATCTAAGGATGGGGACTCACTTGCCAGTAGAGAGTGTAATCCTTAGAAGCAGTCCTTGTATTCCAGAACTATTTAGCCAGCGTAGGTTGAGACATCAACCTTCCAATTGAGGGTTGATGAGATGTCTTACCTTCTAGTTGAGGGTACCACTATTCTTATTCAGAGCACCTGCGAGATGAGGGCAACTCAGTAACTTGTCTTTACCCATAGCACGGTTCTGGCACCCTTCCAACTAGGGTTACAGGTTGGACCCTAATTAGTTCAGAGAGGGGCATGTCGGTTAGATGATTACCTCTCATAGTTTCAGTCTTATTATAGAACTCAATTTAGTTCTACAATACTAGGATTGTCAGAAATAGTAACCCAACTCAGAATAGAACTCCATTTAGTTCTACAGCATCAGGACTATCAGAAACAGTGATATAGCTAATAGTAATACAGCTATCAATGAACTCAGATATCTGTCATTTAGTTATCAGAACTCAGTACCTTGTATTAATATGATCTCAGCTATAATATACGTAGTTATGTTCATAGTATTACATAATAATTATTTATAGCAGTTTCATATATACATGTACTCTTATTCAGTTATATTCATGTTACTCAGCCAGTATTCTTTATGCATATGAACCCATGCATTCAGCCTTACCTCACTTAGCATACCAGTATATTCAAAGTACTGACACATACCTTTCTTTTACGCTATAATGTCTTATATCATACGTTCAGACGCACGGGCTCCTAACCATACTTAGCAGCCCAGATTATCAGCAGAAGATTTAGTGGCGAGTCCTCATAGTTTGAGTACATAGTCAACTTTTTAGTATTTTAGTTTATATTTTAGTAGTTGGAGTTAGTTGGGGACTTGTCCCATCAACTCCATGCTTAGACAGTTAGAGGCTTTTCAGACTAGATTATCTCATACAGATGCTCATCTTTCAGTATTTATTTACCACTATTTGATTTTAGTTATGAACCTTATGGAATTTTAGCCTACTTTCTGTATTATTTTAGTATTATTATTTAGTACTCACAGTAAGTACTAGTCATGGGTTAACTTGTTGTCCTTCAGGGTTGTAAGCACCATGTGGCATTTGAGGTACAGACTCGGGGTGTTACAAACTTGGTATCAGAGCTTAAGGTTCAACAGAGTCCTAGGGAGTCTAAAAGTCGTGTCTAGTATAGTCTTGTGCATGGGTGTGTAGTGCGCCACACTTATGGACAAGAGGCTATGAGGCATTTTAGGAACAAGTTCCCTTCTTTTAGTATTCATAACATGTGAGTGAGCATGAGCTCAAGTTAAAGCCTCAGTATAATTATTTTCTTCCTTCTGTCTATAGAATATGCCTCCTAAAAGGATCAATGGAAGAAGACCTGAGAATCAGCCAGTACTTTCACCCACCCAGCCAGATCCCCTAGATGAGCATGTTTTCCATACTGAATTCAGAGCAGCTTTCACCATTCCAGCTTATTTTGTGAAAGCCCAGAATAAACGTCCAGCTGCCATCCAGGCCAACCCAGTGGCCAATACTACTGTAGCTAGATTTCGAGACTTCACCAAAATGAATCCTCCTTCATTCACTGGGTCTAATTCAGATAAGGACCCACAAGAATTCCTTGATCAAGTACAGAAATTCATCTATATTATAGGGGTGATGGCTAGTGAGAGTGCTGAGTTGGCTGCATATCAGTTACAGAATGTGGATCACTCATGGTTCAAGTAGTGGAAGACAGAGAGGGCCGCTGATACAGGACCCATAGAATGGGAGGAGTTTTCTACTGCTTTCCTTGATAGGTTTTTCCTACTGGATTTTAGGGAAGCGAAGGTTTTGGAGTTTATTAATCTAAAATAGGGCAACATGATAGTGAAAGAATATCCCCTCAAGTTTACTCAATTAGCCAGATATACCCCTCATGTGGTAGCATATAGCAGATCTAAGATGAGTAAGTTTTTGTTGGGTGTATCTAACAGTGTGATCAAGGAGTGTAGGACCACAATGCTGATTAAGGAGATGGACATATCCAGGATCCTAGTCTATGCTCAACGGATAGAGGAGGCTAAGAATAAAGAAAAGAAGGGGGAGAAAATAGGGCTAGAACAGGTAGCTTCAACTTCACTCAACCTAAGTTAGAGGGTGGAAATCATTCTTTGTTCTACCCAAAATCTTCAATTCTAGCTCTATTCTCAGCCAGTGCTCCAGTGCCAAAATTCAGAAATGGCAATAAAAATAGGGCACCAGGCCCTAAACCCCAAGGTAGTGTTAGCAGTGCTTGAACAAATCCTCATTGCCCAAAGTATGGTAGAAACTATCAAGGTGTCTGCCGAGCTGGCAGTGATGTTTGTTTTGGTGTGGCAAGCCAGGACATAGAATCAGAGATTGTCCTCAGTCAGGTTCTCAGGGTAGTATAATCATCCTTCATCTTAGTCCGGTCATCCAAATCATTAAGGTGCCGCTTCCAGTGCCACCAGTGGGTAATACCCAAATAGACTCTATGCACTTCAGTCCTGACATGATCAAGAAAATTCTCCTAATGTGGTCACTGGTACATTACAAGTTTATCATTTACATATTTATTCTTTGCTAAATCTAGGAGATTCTTTCTCCTTTGAAACTCCTTATATAGCTGTTGACTTTGTAGTCAGTCCCAAAATCCTAGAAGATCCATTCTTAGTCTCTACCCTACTGGGTAAATCTATCATAGCCCGACGGGTATACAGGAACTGTCCAGTTATGGTATCTTAGAAAGCCAATTCAGCAGACTAAGTAGAATTAGAGATGACAGATTTTGATCTCATTCTCGACATAGATTGCTTCATTCATGCTATGCTTCAATTGAATACAGAAACAAAATTGTCTATTTTCAATTTTTGAATGAACCTGTCCTTGAATAGAGGGGTAGTACCTCAGCACTTAGGGGTCAACTTATTTCCTTCCTAAGGGTGAGGAAAATAATATCCAAGGGGTGTTTTTACCATCTTATTCGAGTTAAGGATTATAGTTTCAAGATTCCTAGTCATAAGTCAGTTCCAGTAGCATGTGAATTTCCAAACGTGTTTCCCAAAGACCTTCCCAGAGTTTCCCCCGAGAGGGAAATTGACTTTGGAATAGACCTTCTCCCTGATACTCAACCTATCTCTATTTTTCCATATAGAATGGCTCCAACAGAACTCAAAGAGTTAAAAGAATAGTTGAGGGATCTCCTATATAAGGGATTCCTCAAACCTATCATATCCCCTTAGGGTACACCAGTTGTATTCGTGCGTAAGAAAGATGGTTCTCTCAGATTGTGTATTGACTACCGTCAGTTGAACAAAGTCACGGTCAAGAACAAATACCCACTTCCCTGAATCGATGACTTATTTTACCAACTTTAGGGTGCTAGTTACTTTTCTAAGATAGACCTCAGATCAGGCTATCATCAGCTCAAAGTTCGAGAATATGACATTTCAAAAATAGCTTTCAAAACTTGGTATAGTCACTTTAAATTCCTACTCATGTCATTTGGTCTTACTAATTCCCCAGTAGCTTTCATGGACTTGATGAACCATGTATTCAAGTAGTACTTGGACATGTTTGTCATAGTTTTTATTGATGAAATTCTTGTCTACTCCTACAGTGAACATGATCATACAGACCATCTCAGAATAGTATTACAAACTCTCAGAGCCCATTAGTTGTTCGCCAAATTGTGTTAGTACAAATTTTGGCTAAGGTCAGCAGCTTTTCTTGGTCATATAGTTTTCGGTGATGACATTAGAGTTGACCCTCAAAAGACTGAAGTAGTAAGAAACTGGCCCAGGCCTATCTCTCTATTAGATATTAGGATTTTCTTGGGTTTGGCTGACTATTACCAATATTTTTATTGAAGGATTTTCATCTATTACGTCCCCTATGTCCAGATTGACTCAGACGAAAGTCAAGTTCCAGTGGTTAGATTCTTGTGAGAAGAGTTTTTAGGAGTTGAAGAATCGACTTACTACAACCCCGTTTTGAATTTACCAGATGGTTCAGATGGGTTTGCGGTATATTGTAATGCTTCTAGAGTTGGTTTGGGGTGTGTTTTGATGTAGAGAGGTAAGGTCATAGCCTATGCCTCTAGAAATCTTAAGCCCCATGAATTAGCAGTTGTAGTATTTTCCTTAAAGATTTAGAGGCATTACTTGTACGGAGTACATGTTGATATGTTCACATACCATAAAAGCCTATAGTATGTGTTTTCTCAAAAAGATATGAACCTACAAAAGAGGAGGTGGTTGGAGTTGTTAAAAGATTATGACATGAGCGTTCTGTATCATCTGGGCAAGGATAGTGTAGTGGATGATGCTCTCAGTAGATTGTCCATGGGTAGTGTGGCTTATGTTGAGGATGGTAAGAAAATGGTAGTTCAGGAAGTTCATCAACTTTCTTGACTAGGTGTCCACTTAGTCGATCTAATAGAGGGTAGCGTATGGGTGCAGAATAATTTAGAATCATCTCTAGTTTCTGAAGTAAAAGAAAAGCAGTACAGAGATCCCAGTTTAGTTAAGCTGAAAGAGTTAGTCAGAGATCAAAAGGTTAAGGTTTTCTCCCAAGGGGGAGATGGTGTGTTGTGTTGTCAAGGCATACTTTGTATCCCATGTGTAGATGGCGTGAGACAGAAGATTTATGCAGAAGCGCATGGTGCGCGCTACTCGATTCACCCAGGGTCCACCAAGATGTACTGCAACTTGCGAGAAATCTATTAATGAAGTGGGATGAAGAGAGACAATTCAAAGTTTATAGCTAATTGCTCGACATATCAGTAGGTTAAGATTGAGCATCAGAAGCCCAGCAAATCTATGCAGGAGTTCAGTATTCCCACTTGGAAGTGGAAGAAAGTGAACATGGATTTTGTGATGGTCTTGCCCCATACTCACCGCCAGCATGATTTGATTTAGGTAATTATGGATAGGATGACCAAATCAGCTCACTTCTTACCAGTTCACACCTCTTATTCTGCCAAGGATTGAGTCAAGCTCTATGTTAGAGAGTTGGTCAGATTGCAGGGAGTTTTGTTGTTCATCGTTTCAGACAGAGGTACATAATTCACCTCTTATTTTTAGAAACCATCCCAAAAGGGTTTTGGTACCCAAGTTCACCTCAGTACAACCTTCCATCCTCAGACAGATTGTCAAGTAAAAAGGATAATTCAGACTTTAGAAGATATGCTAAGATCATGTACCATTAACTTTAAGGGTAGTTGGGATGACCACTTTCCCTTGATTGAGTTCACATATAATAACATTTATCATTCCAACATTCAGATGGCTTTGTTTGAGGCACTTTATGGGAGGAGATGTAGATCTCCCATTGGTTGGTTTAAAGTAGATAAACCCATAGTAGTGGTGCCTGACTTGGTATTTGATACCTTAGAAAAAGTTCAGTTGATCAGGGAAAGGCTTAAGCCAGCTCAGAGCCGATAGAAATCATATACAGATGTGCGAATAAAAGATCTCGAGTTTAAGATTAGTGATTGTGTATTTGAGAATCTCTCCTATGAAGGGAGTGAAGATATTTGGCAAGAAGGGAAAACTCAGTCCCCAATATATCGGTCCTAACCTAATTCCCAACTATTTCAGAAAGATATCTTACGAGCTTGAGTTGCCTTCAGATCTAGATATAGTGCATCTAGTATTTCATGTCTCCTTGCTAAAGAAGTGCATAGGTGACCCAACAGTTGTAGTCCCTGTAGAGGGTATAGATTTCAGAACAATCTCTCTTATGAGGAAGTTTTAGTCGAAATTCCTTATTTTCAGGTTCACATAATGAGGAACAAAGAGGTTCCTCTAGTCAAAGTTCTTTGACAAAATCAGTCCATTGAGGGAGATACCTAGGTAGCATAAGAAGATATGTGGACCAAGTATCCTCAACTCTTCTCCACAAACTCAGACTCAGCTCAAGGTAATAGTTTTCCTTAAATTTACTCAGTTCCACGCTCAGATTTCCTTTATAAATCTGTACTGGTTTAGTTACATAGCATTCTTATATCATTCTTACCATCATGAAATAGCTCAGTCATGTGTCATGTCTTCAGAACCTAGTCATGCTTTAGTTATGCATGTTCAATATGAATACTCAGTATATCAGTAGTTTCAATCATATAATTATGTTTCAGTTGTGCATGTTCAGTGTATAAATTAAGCCTATCACTATTGTTAGCTCAATCAGTCTCATTCGAGGATGAATATTCTCAAGGGGGAGATATTGTAAGAACCCGCAGAATCCTAATTGTTTGAGTCCTTTAAAGCATGCCAAAAGAGGTCCTAGACTTAGAAATTTTTATCTAAGTGTTAGGACTTAGTCATTTCTAAAGACCTCAACTTTGAGGAATTTATGTTCGACCTTCCTGACCTTAAAAAGTTAGTTTTAAAGTTGATTCATGATCGGGAAAGTCTATAGTACATCTCGGGTGAGTTTGGGAATTTTTGGACAAGTGTAAGAGCGTGTTTGAAACTCTAAAATAGTGGCTCAGGGAAATTAACCTACGTGCCCTACCCAGTTTGGTACGTGGGGGAGCTCGCAATACAGACCATGACACCCTACCCAGAGCAACACTCCAGAGCTCGCGGTGCCCTGGCCAGTCTGGTCTGGGTAAATTCTGTAGTTTTGTTCCGTATTTTTAATGGAAAATGGGTTATTTTCCCTTTACCTAATATCTCTATAACACAAGGTTAAAGCCCTAAAAATTCATAATTGCTCATCCTTTTCACAAAATCCTCTGAAGAACAAGCCCTAGCTTCATCAAGTTCAAGAATCAAGCCTCAAGAACTCCCCCCAATCTCCACAAAATTTACAATCAAGGTATGTTAGGTGTTATCTATGGGTTCCTTTCACCTATAGAGTCCAAGAATCTATTTTTTAAACTACAAGATTATTGATTCATTATTTACATGTTTGAAATTACATTGTATTCATGTTCATGACATTAATTGAGTTTCAACTCATGATTAATTGTGGATATTATGAAATTAAAATAGCATGTATATTGAATTGTATAATTCCAATCTTTTAATCCTTGAATTATCAAGTTTGGATGTTGTAGTTACAATGTTTCCATGTTGTCCATGATTACATGCATTATGTTGTGCTCCCTACGTGTTTAATGGAATGTCCATGTGAATTAAATAGTGAAATCATGACATGCTAGCATATGTACAAGTTTATGCCTTACAAGTGTTTGATCAAATGTCTCTATGAATGAATTATGAATAAGTGGACCTTGTTATTCTTTTCAAGATCACGCTATGCTCTACTTTTTATGCTATCGAGTCCTGGGGGTATCTAATACCCGACAATCTAGCTATTTACTTAGAATTTTAGTAGCTATAGAATAGTTTCAGCAATTTCACATGCAGTAATACTCAGTCAGTTACAAAACTCAGTGTATTCAGTCAGTTAACAGAGCTCAGTGAACTCAGTCCATCTCAATTCTTTAGCACGATCTGTAATAGTTCAGTCCAACCTAGTACGGTTTAGAAATTAGTTTAATGTCTATTCAGTTAGGATTAGGATTCAGCGCTAAGGAAGCAGTCCTTGCGATCTAGAACTACGTAGCCAGCGTAGGTTGAGACATAAACTTGCCAGTTAAGGGCTGATGAGGTGTCTTAGCTTTCAGTTGAGGGTATCACCATTCTTATTCAGATCACCTGTCAGATGAGGGCAACTTAGTAACTTGTCTTTACCAATGGCACGGTACTGACACCTTTCTAATTGGGGTTACAGGTTGGACCCCAATCAGTTTAGAGAGGGGCATGTCGGTTAGATGATTACCTCCCATATTTTCAATTTCAGTCTCAATATAGAACTCAATTCAGTCCTACAGCACCAGGACTGTCAGAAACAGTCACCCAACTCAGTATAGAACTCAGTTCAGTTCTATAGCATCAGGACTATCAGAAACAATCACATAGCTAACAGTAATACAGATATCAGTGAACTTAGATAGCAGTCTTTAAATTATCAAAACTCAGTACCCAGTGTTAATATGATCTCAGTTACAATATACGTAGTTATGTGCATAGTTTTACATAATCAGTATTTATAACAATTTTATATATACATGTACTCTCATTCAGTTATATTCATGTTACTCAGCCAGTATTTTTCATACATATGAACCCATGAATTCAGCCTTACCTCACTTAGTATACCAGTATATTCAAAGTACTGACGTATACCTTTCTTTTGAGCTATGATGTCTTATATCATAGGTTTAGACGCATGGGCACCTAACCGTACTTAGCAACCCATATTATCAGTAGTAGATTTAATGGTGAGTCCTCATAGTTTGAGGACATAGTCATCTTTTTAGTATTTCAGTTTATTTTTTTAGTAGTCAGAGTTAGTTGGAGACTTATTCCATCAACTCCATGCTCATATAGTTAGAGGCTTTTCAGACTAGATTATCTCATACAGATGCTCAGCTTTCAGTATTTATTTACCACTATTTGATTTTAGTTATGAACCTTATGGCATTTCAACTTATTTTCCACATTATTTCAGTATTATTGTTCAGTTCTCATAGTAGGTACCAATCATGGGTTAGTTTGTGGTCTTTCGGGGTCGTAAGCACTGTGTGGCATCTGGGGTACAGACTCAGGGTGTTATATTTCTGCATGCACATCTCCTATCACCAGTATGCACCTATATCTATCAGCCGGTATAGGACGGTTGCATAGATATGGGTGAAGAATATACCTTATGTTATTGTATGTTGATTGACCCTTCTGAGTGTGGGGAGGTGGGGGTACGCATAGGATCGGCTACGTATTTGATTGTCTGGTGTAGCCAGTTATTCACGCAGTTATTGATATTATTGTTATCATGGTTATGATTATTATTATGGATATCTTACGACAGATTGGTCATTGATCTGGTATTGAGATTTTAGGTATGTCTTCAGCCACTCTTATCTAATGATTACATTACTATGCACAATTATTTTATGTCTAGCCATATGGATTAGAATCCCCGAGTATAATAGTATTTAAATATCGATAAGTGTTATAATGAGGTCTTAAATTAGAATATATCGATATAGGTTATTAGTTGATATGACCTCGTATTTATATTTATTTATACCCATATATATATCTAGCTATATGAAGCTATGGTACTACCGTATATCCCTTCCTTGTTGTTCATTTTGTATAGTCATTACTTTGCCTTGTATATTACTATATATCTTTCTTTCGCTCTTTGTTCGCATATTGTCCTGGGATATATGGTATAACATTGATGTCTATTGAATGTAGATGGAATAGGATAGTTTACCATGATACTTCCTTAGTCTTATTATGTTAGACACTTGGATATAATATGATAGTATTCCCTTATTATTCTCATTGACTTATTATATGATTTATGGACTTTTGGGTGTAGTTACCATTTTGTTTATATGATGTATACATCTACTTTATCTTTGGAGCTTAGTTTGTAGTTGCCTACTGAGTACCATTCATTTGGAACTCATACTACACTTCTGCAGCCTGCAAATCATAGTACAGGTTATCGCCGTTGATGTGTGAATCATAGGGAGCAGCCCTGGTTCGAAGACTTAGAGTGATCTCCTGAGATTCAGAGTATTACTTATATCTCTCTTATGTATTAGACTAGTATCTAAGTTGTATTCGGAGACAAGTTGTATCATTGTATAATTCTTGATATATCACTTTTGTACTTTTATGATATTAGAAGCTCTTGTACTGATACCATCGGGTTTTGGGATTCTTCTATGTTTTGATCTTTAATTCATATATTCTGCATTCTTTTCCTTATATTATTGAGTAGTTCGTTACTAGCCATTCCATACTATAGGTTGGCTTGCCTACTGGTGGGTTATGTTAGGCGCCATCATGACTTGAGGAATCAGGTTGTGACATAGGTTCAGTGGTGATGTGGGAAATGATGCCTATGAGTTCTTGATTGATTGTAGGAAGTTACATAATCTTAGATTAATTGAGTTACATGGGGTTGATTACACTAACTATTAGTTGAGAGATATAGCCAAGGATTGGTAGAGGTCACTTGTCAATTGCAGACATCTTGGTTTGCTAGAGATGACTTGTGATCAGTTTGTTGAGGCCTTTTTGGATAGGGTTGCACCTTTTAGTATGAGAGATTAGATGATAGATGAGTTTGATCACATGGAGCAGCGCTCCATGACTATTACGGAGTATGAGGAACGCTTTCATGCCTTGTCTAGATATTTTTATGCCAATAATGCCACCAATTTCAGAAGATTTAAAAGTTCATGATGGGGTTGGATGTTTACTTCAGCTAGATACTCCTCAAATGGTAATGTAGAGAGCATCTTTTTAGAGTGTAGTGGATCATACGAAGATCACTGAGTCTATTCTTCGAGCTTCTCATAGAGGCACTAAGAGGGTGTGATGTCTCCCAAAGCTATGCCTCCAAAAAAGGGTAATGCGGTCAAAGAAAAAAATAGTAACCCAAATCATGTTAGGGTTGAATCCCAAGAGAATACATGGAATTAACTCATTTGTTAGAATCAACAGGAATTACTGAAAGTAAATGGAAGGGGGGTTTGTAGTAGTAAACGCGAACAAGTAAACAAACTCAACTTTGGTTGTAATCAATCAGAAGTGAACACTAGTCTTATGTTCCCTTGACTTCAAACTCGGTAGGCTTCTCGTTCTCAAATCTAACTATCAAACTGTTGCATATGTAGAATCTAGTAAGTTAGGTATCACTAACCGCCTCTTGACACCATTTGGTGAATTTCACTCATCTCTCTCTATCTCAGAGCATCACTTTACTAATCCTTACCTTAGAACCCAGTTTCAAATATCTCCTCTCAGTCTCAAGTTGATTAGATATAAGTTAATCATCTTAAATAGATAATACAGGTAAGCTTATTTCAGAAATTAACCCCAAATCACTGTTGTAATCTTCTTTTCCCAATATCTACCTCCCTCTCGAGTTCGTAGTGAATACAGGTTGGATCCTAAAGTTTGCAATCGTTAAGAAATCAATAATATCAAAGAAAACCACAATGCATGCAACAACAATAATCTAAAAAGATTGAACATTTTCTCTACTTTGTTATTCAACTAGGGTTCCTTCAACCCTAGCTAAGGGAATTAGCCGTTCATTATTGTGAAATAATCAAAGGAATTCATAATTGAAAGAATTCAAATAATATCACAATAATCAACGAATAAAACCTAATGTCTTTAACTGAATTATCAACAAAAATCAAGAACAAAGTAATCCCAAGATCAAAATTGGATCTTAGAATCAAATATATGTTTGTGAGTATTTAGAGTGCAAAAACTAACAAAAAATATCAATAGGGTATATATAGACTTCAAGGAAACCCTAGGAAACCATTCCCAAACAAAAGAGGAAAATCAAGGTCGGTGGCCACTTACTGGGCCATCTACGGACCGCACCTATGGACCATAGGTGGTCCCATTTAGATGCCCTTCCTCCAAAAGCTCCCGAAAACTCTCTATATTTTGCACCTCTGATACCTACTCTATCACTTATGGATCATAGGTGGCACCTACAGGGTATAGGTGCCCTCCGTAAGTAGCAGGGTCTTATTTTCTCAGCTTTTGAGCCTCTGGACTTCTCTTTCTGGCACCAACACCCAATAGGTAGTACATACAGGCCATAGATACCCACTCTAGTGGACCAAAACTTCAACTTTCAGTCTTTTTCTCTAGAATAGTTCCAAACTTTATTTCCTGCAAAACATAATACAAAACACATCATATCTAACAAAAAGACCTAAGTAACTTGCATATTTCCGTCGTTTTAATCTTCGAAAGTGCTATGAAACCAGAGGATATCAACACCCTCAACTTAGAATGTTTTCATGTCCTCAGGCAACATAGCACAACAAAACAAAACAACGATGCTTAATTAGGAGAAACCTAAGTTATCTAAGGCAGTCAATCATCAACTTTAAGCTCAAAAACATTACCCCCTCCTATTTCAACCTTTCAAAACCAACCGTGTGTATACACGAAGTACAAAAATATGATACAAGGGAATCAAGATATGGCATTACATTAGCAACAAACAACATTGAATATGTACAAGTTACACTACTCAAACAAGTAAACAACTAGCAATACGACCCATGCTCCTTCACAATAAAAAAGTTCAAATCACTAATATGAAATTGTGCATGTCAATACAGGGACGGTCAAGAGACACTCGCACTCACAAAAGAAGTTCCACCAATGCACATCAAATACCATAGGCTTGCCCTCATTTTCTTTACCTTAGCTTTCAGACAGTTAGATTAGGATCACTATAGTACTTTATTCGACTTGTAATGTAGGCTTTTGTACTGGTATGATATATATAGGAATTTTTAGTGACTAAGACTCCTTGGTACTACAAACTTTGGGGGTCTACTTATCAACTAATTTCTTTTTTATTTCACCCTTATTTCTCCCATTTTCATTCTTTTATTGCACATTCGGGTTGGGTGTGGTTTCTTTTATTCTTTTACTTTCTCTTTTTCCTAATTTCTTTCTTTTCTTTTCATTTTTATTTTTTCTTTTTCTTTTTCTACCTTACCCAACCCTACTATTATTTCTCTTATTTAACCCATATTCATACTCACTTCACCTTATGTACCTCTATAATAGCCACCCTAAATTAGACGATTTGCCTGAGTTGAGGTGCACAATGTCCAATGAGGACAAGTGCTAACATAGGTTCATTGTAAAAAAAATGAGAAAGTGAAAGCTGTAACAAGAAAAATAGGATATAAGGCTGAAAAATCAAGATCAAGGAATACTTATTGACACATGAAAGGTTATTTAGGCTAAAAGTGGACAAATATAAAAAACAACCTATGATTTTTTACTAACCGACTATTCTATAACCCAGGCAAGACTAACACGTTAATTTTTGGATTCAACACACAAAGAGAACTAAGTAGTATCTCACACACACATGGCATAAGGTCATATCACAAGCTACTACCTATCAGGTTCATGCAATTGTTAGCAATGATATCATGTCCCTAAGGGTAATCCTAATGCCATAACAAAATCCACAATGGTCACACATATATACATATCACAGAGTTCTAAAATAATTTTTTTGGAGGGGTCTCATTTTTCTCAAAAATCAACAAAAACATGTCAACTACACTACATACTCAAAAGTCTCCTGATTACACAAAAAATAACACAATATGAAACAAAACACAATACGACACAAAGCTAACCTAGATATGTTGGTTCTATAACCATACCACAGCCGGCAAGAAAAGAAGTATGAAAATAAAAAATTATAGCGGCTATTGTATACCCTACCCCAAACTAAAAGATTGCACAGTATCCCCAGTACATGTAAACAATGTAAAGTAAGGGAATAAAGACATACTTAGGATAGACTAGGCATCTGTATCATGATCATTCTCGTGTGGAGGTATCTCAACAAGTGGAGATGGTGTGGTGGCAGTGCACTACTAGAGGATACATCCGCAACTATCTCTACACACCTCGACCTATCAGCAAATTCAGTATCTCTCAAATAACATAATGCCCATTCTGGCTGATCATATAGTATGTCAGTAACCTGGAACTCTACCTCTCTACCTTTTTTAGTCCCAATTGCAGGGACCATCTCCTTATCCTTCATAAATACATCGAAGAATCTAGGTCTATGTAGAGGTGTTAGCTGAAAAAATAGACGTATAACTAGAGGGATGGTCAGAATTCTCTTGGTAAAAAGTTTATCTTTACCCACAGTGTGTCCACCTCTTCCCTAATCTCACCCAGATCGGGTGCCTCAATATCACTAAATTGGGCTGACACTCGGCCCTTAAAAGCATCTATACAGGCATGCACCTCAGCTTAAAACTCAGACATCTCATCCCTGTATACTTCCTTTAATCTAGTCTCTACCGTATCAAGTGTCGTCCGGCACAAGAACGGATCTGCCCATACAATAATACCACATCGGCCTCAACATTCTCTAGTCATATCGTGGTAGCACTTTGACTCTCTACTAATATCTACAAAAACTATCATGATACAAACACCATACCTATGGCAGCAGCTATAGTAGGGGGTGAGGGGGCACTATAGATGTACCAACCAACTCTAAAGTGGAAGTCGAAGTTGAAGTAAATATGACTGGGGTCCTCTCACCCTGTGTGCTCATCTAAGAGGCCTCTCTCTACTCCTTCATCTAAAAATCCATAATAACACCAACATCTACTCCCTATCTATTGGTAGACTCTGCAGGAACTGATGGGCCCTCAAACTGGGTTAAGATCATTATCGAAGACATATGGGTCCTCTTTGCAAGGACCGAGTTTGCTGGATTATTGATCATACTATTCTGGGTCATTCTCATTGCCTCTACTCTCAGATCAGTACCTAGAACCTCTAGCACACTGCCTTATCACATAGCATTTGGATAAGACAAGGAAAAGGCAGTGTAGCCATATCACCAGACCTTCTCATAAAGCTCGTGCCTAATAATAGCTGCAAAATTAATATCATATCCTGCCATCATGATCTTGATCAATACAGAGCCATCCCAAGTCAATAGGTTATCCACAATAGTCAAACATAATTTGTTATGAACTACCATCCATCAGAACTTTGCATCAAAATTCAATGTTGCCTTCTTAATCATACCCTGCCCTTCTATCCAAGGGTTATCTGCACCAAGAGGTAAAATATAATTGGTGATCCATCTCTACCCTCTTTTACCTATTTTTTACATCCTGTATAATATGTCCCATGCAAACCTCAATCAGTAATCACACTCTGCAGTAGATACTGAAGATATATACTCAAGACCGAAATGAACTTGGTGGATGGCCACTATTAAAATATCAACCATAACACCTCTCAGCAACATCTGATCTAATTTAGGCTGCTTTACCTCTCTAGCATATTTAGGTGTGGTCCACGATAATGTAGCAGCATAGAAAGTATAGAACTCGCACATCACTTCCTGTTGTATGAACCTAGGGGTCTAGTCATCCACCCCAGCTGATACCTATCAAACACAGCCTATAATAATAGTTCTTCATCCAACCCAGATAACTTAATCCATCGTTACTCATAAATAGTTCTCTTGGGCCAGCCGATCCCAGTTATAAATATATCACGCTTATAAATAGCCTAGAGTCCCTCAACACCCCACCTTGTGTTCACCATATTAATAGGCTCGATCGAGATGTGCATGGGTCAAAAGTCTGATCTGTCTGAGATAGTGGCTCTGTGTATGGTGGTAGCACCTGATGTGAAGTCTGGTCTATACCCTCCTCATATTAGGTTACTGCTGATGACTGCTCTTGAACTATTGCCTTAAACTCATTGTATGACCCCTCCTCAGACTAGAGGTCCTATATGGCTACTGTTGGAAGTGACTCAGACTCTACCTCCTCATTCTCATCATTTTCTTTCTCCTCATACTGGGGAAAGTATGGAGGTAATATCCTGGATGACTTTATCTTTTGCCTAGGTACTAGTATGGTGGCCTATAGCTAAGCCCTAGGTTGAGTAATAGTAGGCCATCTGTCCCACTGTGACTATGCCACAAGTTGAATGCCCAAGGTAGCTCTAATAATAGTCTCAGCTGTTGTATGTCTCTGAGCCCTAGTCTGTGGGAAAATTTCTCTAGTCAAGGAAATAGGGTACTCCTCCACTGAGACACTATGCTTGAAGGATTCGTCCCTTCACCTCAATGGTCCAATCTTATTCTTTGAAGACTTTGGTTCCATGTGTACCTAAAAAACCAAGTGTTAGAATCCAAAAGATAGTGAGGGACTACAAAACTTAAAAAAAAACTAGAAATTTAAAAACGTTGAATTGTCCCTTAATTTTACATCCCTATAACTTATTCTCGGTCCAAACAAGTCCAATATTTGAACGTAAAACTAGAATTAAATTTTCAATTTCAACTAACGCATAGTAAAATTTTCAGATTCATCGACCTTTCCAACTTCTACTTTCATTTAGGGCATGATCATTAAGTTATAATTCAAGAACAATGCATCTATATCTGATTTTAGGCTAATTCTAGGCCCTCATACATAAGGTTGTTGATTTTCACATATTTTGCATTCAACTGAACATATCAACTTATTTCAAGTTTAGCGTAATATACTACTATTAGGAGCCAAGAAGCTTACCTTTTGTTTCAAGAATAGAAAGTAAAGATTGAGAAGATGAAGAAACCCTAAATTTGATGTGCAATATGTGTAATTTAGAAAATTTTATATTGAGCAAAATTAGTTTTCTTGCCTTATAAGGGTTTTGGAGGAAGGTGATAAGCTTGGATTATAGAGAGAAAGAAAAAATTTGAGGTTTTATGGGGTTGAGGATCGGGTTTGGGTGCTTAAATAGCCTCATAGGGTTGGTTTTGGTCCGGGGTAGGGCAGAGTGGGACCAGATTTTTAAAAGAAACTGGGACTAAAATTGGGCCACTTGTGACACCATCTACGGGCCGTAGGTGCCCACTGAAGATACGCCTAATTTTTTTTACCCTTTTCCTGCCCTCTGGACTTGTTTTCTGACACATATTACACTTCTTACGAAGTCATAAGTGGTATTTACAACCTCGTAAGTATTTTCAAAAGTTCAAGTCCAGAGAATCCCAAACCTTTTAACATTCAACGCATAACTTACCTGGCGTGAGTGGGACTTTTGACCCCCATGAGTGGGTCAAGAAATCCCCTTACCTAGAATATTATGAATTAAGCAATACATTACCATGTTCTAGGTCGTTCCTTGTTAACACCTAATTTTTGCCCTCCACAACTAAATTTAATCCTAAATTTCTTCAGTTTTTAATAAAATTGAAATATATATTTCATCCAAATAAAAAATTTTCAAAATATTTTTTGTACGTAATTTTATCATTTTAAGTAGCAATTATATATTATCATGTTTAGTTATGCAAGATTATATAATTTGATTACTTAAATATTTTTTCTATGAAATATTAGATTTTAATTAAGGATTATTTTGAAAATAAATATAATGATTAAAATATTGATTTTAATATAATTTATTTGGATAAATATGCATTTGATTTTATTAAATCAAGAAGCTCAAAATTAAAAAAAGTATTAATTCGTATCAAACTTCAATTTAAGTTAGTCAATCTATTAGATTTGGCCATAATTGAAATCAAATTGACCATAATTGCAATGCAATCCGTCAATTGATTTTTAATTTGGTCAAAATTAAATGAATATGGCTAAATTTTAAATCCCAATTGAGGTTATATTTTAAATAACCCTAAAATTCCCAAAAACTCTCATAACTTCTACCCAATTCTCACCAAAAAATAATTTCAAATTGTACTACATTGTACTATTACTCCCCAACTTTGTCCTTTCCTAATTTTTAAATTCAAAAATTATACTACATTACATAATTTCCCCCCACATTATCTTCCACCTCACCTTATCTTTAATTTTAAAATTTCAAAAACATCCCTAAATGGCTTTTCTCTCACATTGGTGGATGATAAGAAATAAATTCTCATTCTTTCCTATAAATACTTTTCTCCCACATTGATCGAGGAGAAAAAAGAAACCCCATTCTATGCTATAAATACTACCACTACTTTGGTAGAAAAAGGGTTGAAAAGTAAAAAAAAAGGGCTAGAAAGGTGAAAAAATCCTTTTGAGCAAAACAGTTATTTTTATTTAGTAAAAATTTTTGTTTCATAGAGTTGGTTGGCAAATCAAAATTTTTGAGTTGCCGGCGACGTTTTCACCTTATTATTTGATTATTTTGGATAAAATTTAGATCTTTACTTGAAAAATATACTCATGTCTTGTTTAAACTCATTGTTGGTAGATATGTTTGTTTTTAGCATGTAAAGTTATTTTCTTTATGTTGAAAAGAATATTTGATATTGATTGTTTCGCCTTTTCACCTTATTCTTTGATTATTCTGGATAAAGTTTAGATCTTTGCTTGAAAAACATACTCATGTCTTGTTTAAACTTATTGTTGGTGGATATATTTGTTTTTAGCATGTAAAGTTATTTTCTTTATGTTGAAAAAGAATAGTTAATATTGATTGTTTTACCTTTTCACCTTATTCTTTGATTATTTTGGATAATGTTTAGATCTTTACTTGAAAAACATACCCATGTCTTGTTTAAACTCATTGTTGGTGGATATGTTTTTTTGTAGCATGTAAAATTATTTTCTTTATGTTGAAAAAAATAGTTAATATTAATTGCTTTGTAGTTTGACCTTATTCTTTGATTATTTTGGATAAAGTTTAGATCTTTGCTTGAAAAACATACTCATATCTTGTTTTAACTCATTGTTGGTATATATGCTTGTTTTTAGCATGTAAAGTTATTTCCTTTATGTTGAAAAGAATAATTAATATTGATTGTTTTGCCTTTTGACTTTATTCTTTGATTGTTATGTATAAAGTTTTGATATTTGCTCAAAAGACGAACTCATGCCTTATTTAAATTCATTGTTGGCGGATATGTTTGTTTTAGCATGTAAAGTTGTTTCTTTTATGTTGGAAAAATAGTTATTATTGTTTGTTTCGCCTTAATAAAATAGTAATTAGTTAAGTTAAGAATTTTTCATTTACTTGCTAATTATTTTAATGGATTTCAAAATCCTCATATAAGAGATGAAGTGCTAGCTTTATTTTTCATCCAAGATGTTTATTCCTCTTTTGTTCGCATGTTGTCTTGTCAAAATGATGAGAAAGTTCGGACTTTTGTGGATAAATAGAATTATTTGGAAATGTTTGACTTATGCGTAATATGATTGTAGAACAATATTTCACTTTTACAGATGCTAAACTTTTATTCTTATTTTCTTACTCCGAATTGTTATATGTGCTCTTTGTATGTGTAAAGACTTGATTCATGACTCTTTTTATTCATAATATCAAAAGAGAATCAACGATGTCTTAAAAATATAAACCATAAGTCGTTATACGTTTTTTCATAAAATGTTAGTTGTAATGTAGATGTATGAATTTTCATTAATGTCGCCTTAATTGAAATTTAAAGATTCTCTTTCTTAAAAAGTTAACCTTTATTTTCTTTTGTTATATGGATTAGTGTATAAATTTGTTCAATTTTAGAAGTCATGAGTATTTTTTTTGTTGCCTCATCCCTTTACTTTCGCAAGCTTACGTTGTTTGTTTCTCACATTAATTCACTGAATATGACCTTCTTCCTTTTACCTTTATTCATTCTTAATATGAACATAAATCATGAGGCATGCAAGTGGATGTCTTTGCTTTGCATTTTATCTATTGGCTCTCACTCTTGTTATACATGTACAAGTGTGCATATCATTGTAATTTAAAAATTGATTCATAATATTTTCTTTTGCTTTGAATTATGTCACTTTTATGCCTTGAACGTATATTAATTTCTTTATTTTTTCTTTGCATGCAAAAAATATCTCTAGTCCAAATGGACTCCTCTCCTCTTGTATTTCGTAATGGGCCAATGAGGTCTACCTCTTTGAGTCAAGTTTGAAGTCTAAATCCAAAGTTGATTATATGGCGTGCGGGGGCTAAAAGATAGACGAAGAAGGAAAATGGGTCAAAAACCATTGATGAGGTCACTAAGAGACTTGAAAAGTCTCAATTTTTATTATTGTCTTCTTTTTATTTATTCATTTAATCATTTACTTATTCATTTATTCAGGGCCTCGAAGCCAAAGTTGTAAACTAATATCGGTGGAGCAGATTTTGGGCCAAAAAGGCTCGAAAGTATAGATTAGGACAGGTGAAAATGGACCGAAAGCCCAATTAGATTAGGACAGGGTAAGCCCAAATCATTTATTTCTTCTCCTCCCTTTCCCCTTTTATGTGCTTATTTGCTTTTCATTTGCTTAGACTTGGTTAAATCCCCTACTAAGTCGTCAAAACTTATTTTTTATACAAATCTTTTCCTAAAATCACTTTCTTTTCAAAAAAATACTTCTCTTTTTCAAAGTTAGTCAATGATAGTTTTCAAACAGTCCGGATAACCGCAAGTTATCGGATGTTTTAGGTGCCTTAAGACCTTCCTAAAATGTTAATAGGAACCTCTTACTCAGAATCTTCAAATTTAAATGATTTTTCTATTTTGGATCATTTAAAGTATCGTATAAAGGTTTTCTTAATTACTTTTCAAATAAATTAAGTGGTGATCAAAATTTCCGCAAAATAGAAATGGCGACTCTATTGGGTATATTTACCTAGGTTCTAACCAAATGTTTGATTTCATCTTTTGACTAACTGTATAAGTTACTTACGTATTTATGTGTTTCGATTTTGTGGAATTTAATTATTGCATTTCATGGCATGGTCCTGCATTGGTCATTAAATTATTTTGGGGTTTCGTGGATGTCCCGACCCCTATTGTTCAAATCCATATCAGATGTTGGAAATACGATAGCTTATCGACACGTTAGGCGGTCAGAGGGTGTCCGTGTTTCCAAACTCAAGTTGTCTACTTGGGAACCTGTGTCCAAACCCACTCTAGACACCTAGGATAGAGCAAAACTAAAATTCTATTTTAGGCATGAGCCGAGGATAACCCCAATACTTGAAGGGGGTGTTGGGCCCATTAGAAAACTTGCCCTGCGTTTATTGACCCCGAGTCAATTATAGACGAATCATATTTATGTTTTGAAGAAATATATTTTTATTTAATACAATCCATTATCCTTTGGTGGTTAGGCAAAAAGCTTGCTTTGCTTTCGTGTAAGGATGCCTCAATCATACACAGATTGAGAGAGGAATTAAAGTAAGCCAAGTAAGAAATTGATCGATTTTGGACGGTTGTATCTAAGGAATAACTATACGAAAATCACTTGATCATCAATGGATGTCGACAATGATAAGAAGTGGACAAAGCTAAGAGGGCGAAGGCCAATAGAAGAGCATTCAGGAACTAGTATTCCTATCCCGTACGCGGGACATTATTCTTTTTCTCATGTTATTTTCCCTTTCCCTAAATATTGTATCCCTTTTGTGAAACTTTTGTAGGAATTTATGCCATTTATGTATACCTATGAAGGTTTTGGAGGGATAATGGACTGGCTTTAAAAAGGCATATATTTTCTTCAAATTCCGTTAGGCCCAAGCCCTTGGCTCAAAAGAGTCACCCCAGTTAGGATATGTGCAATTATAATATTTCTGTGATATAACTTCCTTATGTGTTTATGTGTGTTTGTTTGAGTCAAAGACAAATTTATCCACTATGCTCCCGTGGATCAGTTTGTCTATGGCACCAACAACTTTATATGGTTACTTCTTGCCAAGTATCTTGCATTACTTATCACATATGGAAACTAACACATAAGACTTTGAGTTATTTTACTTTACAGATAATAGAAAACTACTCCGTATTGAAATAAGCTGGCAGAACATCCTTCACCCGGTCAAAAGCAAATAAGATCCCATCCCCTAATCATCATTCAAACATAATTGAAAATGATGAAGAAAATGTATTGACCATCAGGGACAATGTAGTAGCGGAACAAAGCAAGATGATTGATGAACTCGCTAGAAAATTAGAAATACTTCAGGAGGAGATGAGTCATACTCGATATTTGGCTGACTTGGCCATCACTTTCAATGCTCCCGCTCCGAGAAGACACGGGACTCCACTCCAGATCACTTCCCTCAGTATGCCTATTCTCGGGGACCATCCAAATAACATATTGTCCATCTCTTCTCCTCAACTTGTCCAAAACACCAATCGAGAAAATAACCAGATGCTTATCATCCATAAAATCCATCCCTAATCCTACAAAACCCATCTCCAAATCACAAAGTTTATTCCCAAATCCCCAGAACTCATTTTCAAACCCACAAAACCCTCTTCCAAATCCACAAAAGTCGCTTTTAAATCCACAAAATTTGCTCCCAAAGCTACAAAATCCATCCCCAAATCTACAAAATCCATCTCTGAATCCACAAAATTTATTTTTGAATTCTTAAAATCCTTCTCAAAACCTACCAAACTACTCTCAAATTCCACAAAACTTTTCCAATTTTCAAAATGTTCTCCACACCTACCACCCAACCTCCTCTCATCCTTAAAATCAAGCTACCTTTCTAAATCCTTCGTATGTTATAATATCCCTTGACATCTACAATTCCTTTCCCAATCCTGAGATAGACCATTACAAGAAGAAGGAAAAATAGTGGAGGACCGAGCATGAAATGAAGTTATTGGCTATGAATGAATAGATTATGGGATCAAAGAATCTCATAGGGCGAGGGACGATGATGGTCTAGGTTACGATGATTTATGTGTGCACTTGGATCAGACCTACAAGAAAGATACAAGGTTCCAAAATTTATAGTGTTTGACGATACTGGAAATCCAATAGCCCATCTAAGAAGTTATTATGATCAAATGGTGGGGGTATGAAAAAATGAGGCATTATTGATTCGCTTGTTCAGCCGGAGCTTAAGCGGCGAAGCCTTAGATTGGTTTACGTCTCAAGAACTAAAAAGATGGTCTAGTTAGAGGGTATTGGCTAAAGTTTTTCTTGGTAGATTCACATTTAACATTGAGATAGTCTCTGACCGGTACTCACTAAGCCGGTTCAAATAAAAAATGATGAGTGTTTCCGAGACTATGCCTTTCATTGGAGAAAAAAAGCTGCTAAAGTACAACCTCCCATGTCTGAGAAAGAAATGGTATCGGTTTTATCTCACTCTTAGAAGGGAGAATTTTATACCAGGATGGTATCCGCAGACTAAGAAACTTTCACAGATTTGGTAAAAATTAGAGAGTCATTAGAGGAAGGCATCCGAACAAAAGAAATTCCAAAACCCCAACATTATCTAAATCTTCTGCATTCTCAAAGAAGAAAAGAGAGGATGTGAATGCGATCTCTACTAATTTTGTTGATAAATTGAAGAAGAAATTCAAGCCTAGGAATATTGTTTCCTCACCTCCGTCACCAAGTTTTCAGCATGTATTCTATACCCAACCCCACTACCAAGCTCTGTTTCCAAATATCCAATCCTAATACCAAGTTTCACTTCTAAATATACAACCCTGGTACCAGGCTCCACTTCCAAATATCCAATCCTAATACCAAGCTCCACTGCCAAATATTTTACCCCAATCTCGAGTTCCACAGCCAAATTATTAGCCTCATGGTCAATATGCCCTCCCAAATAACCAAAAAAACATCCAAACGCCTCCAAATTATCATCAAGTACCTTCTCCTACTACTCAAGAATGCCGATCATTTACATTCTATCCAACCAAAACTTATCAATCCCAGTTCTCAATTTTATTGTGCCAATCAAAATTGTGCCTATCATTCGCAAGCGATGGGGCACAATACCGAGGATTGCATTAACCTGAAGCATAAGATCCAAGACTTGATTGATCAGAAGATTATCACTCTTTAGGCGCCATCACCAAATGTGGATATCTAGCAATATTATTACTAAGGTGGATTCGAAAAATCCCAAAAAGACAACAGGAATGGAAAAGATAGAGAAATTTGTGGCTACTTTGAGTGTCTTGAGTAAGAATTTGGAAGGAATTATTAATCCCATTACGATCCTAGAAAAACATCTAAGTGTGGGATAAGGTATAAGCCAAGAAAGGAAGATAAGATTGAAGTTAAGTCCAAGATGAATCTGTCCAAACCGTTGTCACTCCTGTACCTGTGAAATGTCAAAAGATGATGGTCTTAGGGATGGGACAAGAAATCTATTTGAGGGATATGATCATATACTAGAGTATTTCCCAAAGTCTGATGGGGTGAGGTGGGTTGCACCAGGAGAGGCCTTGCAAAATTGGACTTCCACTCTGCCCATAATCCGTCGCCCATCGGGGTAGATGAAATGGCAATTACTAGTAGTTTTAAAAATCAATGATGATCCGGATGAGGCCTCGTGATCCACCCTTTTATGTCTCAAATTTTCATTTTATGTTTTACATCTTTCAAAAAGGAATTGGCCCGCATTTGGGTGGGTCATGAGCCATAGTTTTTATTTATTTTCCAAAAGGCCTCCATTTATTTAAGAAGTTATTTTGAAATATGATTATATTATTATCTTTATCATCTTGTTATCATCTAACATGGTTTATTTTAGTAGCAATAATTTAAAAACCTACCAACTTCATGTCATGTGAAGGGTTAGGCGAACAAAGCAAAGGGAATGATGATGAACGAATAGCAATAATTTAAAAACCTACCAACGTCATGTCATGTAAAGGGTTAGGCGAACAATGCAAAGGGAATGATAATGAACGAAAAAAAGGTGATGGGAAGCAGTTAGTACTAGATATAGAGGAATTTGACAAATAAAAGAAGCCCTACCTAGAGGAGCCCTAATACTTCCAGAGATGGGTGGTCAAGAGTGGACCAAACCAATCAATTTTGATGCAGAAAAGAGATACTGGGTTTGAAAGATGTTTTAGTTTTTGTTTCCTTGTCTTATTTGAAATCGTCTTTATGATAGTATCTGTTTTATGATGTGTAATTGCCTAGAACCCATTTCCTTTTATGTAAGAACTATGTTTGACTTGAATTCCCAAAAAAGGGATACGTAGGCGACCTATGTCGGCTTCGGTCAACCCCTTAGGAAAATTCATTCTTCCCTTTTATATACGAACTATGTTTGACCTGAATTCCCAAGAAAGGGATACGTAAGCGGCTTAAGTCGGCTTCGGTCAACCTCTTAGGATAATTTATTCCTTCCTTTTATGTGTGAACTATGTGATGACATGAATTATCAAGAATGATATACGTAGGCAGCCTATATCGGCTTTATTTAACCCATTAGAATTTTCTATGTATCCCTGGCGTTGTCCTAAACTATGTTTGACCTAATTTCTGCTTCAACGGGATACGTAGGCGCCCCAATGGCTCGGTCATATAACCCCAGGAAATGGAAACTGGGGAAGAATTTTCGAGAAGAAATCTCAAAAATTCACAAAAAGAAGATCATCTTCCAAAAGCAAAGAGAACGAAGACTAACAATGGCATTGGATCCCCTCGAGCTGAGATCCTCTCAAACAACTTTAAACTGGGGCGGAAATTTTGAGGAGGTCCTCAAAATTTTCACTAATATATTGGAATATATTTCAAATCCCCCAGCACTAAAGGTCAAAGTCAAGTTTTGAAAATCACCAACTGCGATAAAGTCTAGATAGACTAAATCTCCGACTATGACAAAACTTCTGATAGAGAGCCTCAACAATGTTGAATCTCTAGCAATCCTTCGTCAAACTTTAGACATAGTCAGAACCCAGAGGAAGACGTTGATCGGGCTTTTACATGATATGACTGGCAGAGATTTCCTAGATCTTTTACAGAAGTTTTGAAACTAGTTTTTAGAAAAATTAAGGGCCCGTTTGGCCATGGAAATTTTTCTCTTTTTTCGGAAAAATTTTCCATAGTTGGAAATTATGGTGTTTGACCATGAAAATTCGGAAAATAATTTTGGAAAATTTTTCTGAAAAGGAAAAACAAATTTTTGTTGTTTTCACAATTTTCCAACTCCAATTTTAACTTTAATTATTATTACATATAACCCCAATCTTTTAAATTTTTACATAAAACTCTCCTTATAACATTACTTTTTCAATATTACGTATATAGCAATTTTAAAGAATAAGATAATTATAATTTCAAACTTAATGCTATCCTAATTAATATATATCTCTTTTTCTCTCTCATCATTATTTTCATCCCTTATTTAATTTTCTCCCTTATTTAAGACATTATTTTACTGCTAATTTATATTTATACCCATAAATATATAAAGTATTATATTTATAATAGAAATATACAAAGTATGTTATATATAAAGTTTATACCATGTATATACCATATACACACATGTATAAATATACAAAGTATTAAGAAACATACTAGGCATATTTATAATATAAACATACAAAGTATGTTATATATGAAATTTATACCATATATATACCATATACACACATATATAAAAATACAAAGTATAAAGAAACATACTAAGAATATTTATATATTTATGGTATATGATATAATATACCATAAATATGCAAAGCATGTTTTACATAGAAATAATTTATTCACACACAGCAAAATCTTGCATGTTTAAGAAAATTAAAGAAATAAATTAGCAGCACTCTAAAATTTAATAAAAACTCATCATTTTCTATTTTATAGGAATGGAAAATGAAGGAAATAAATTCCTAAAAAAAAATTATTTGAAAGATAATATTTGTTACCTAAAAAACAAGAAGCGTGATATGTTAATATAACATTCATATTTAAAATTTTCAAATATTAAAAAACGACTATTAATGTAAATATTATATATATTATAATTGAAATTCATTAAATATGGCCATGTATATGTAATTATTTTTATAATAGTGGCTAATTGTGTTCTTTTTCCATTAGTAGGTAAATTTTAGTTGGGTGATCTTGATGGTTTGTAAAAGGTAAGGCATAAAATCATATTTAAAAAAGTTTTTTCAAAAGTCAAAAAAAATTCAAAAAAGACATGGCCAAACACAACTTAAACTCCAATTTCAACTCCAACTTCGAAAAATTTTAGTTTTCATGGCAAAACGGCTACTAAGATTACTTTCAAAAATCCATGCAAATCTTCTTTCTTAGTAATTTCCTAAGCATCTATTGGGATGGAGAGCCAGGGTGGAAGTCCCAACATGACGGAGTACCCAAAAGATGGTGAGGAGCAAACCAAGATCGAAGAAGGTCAACACGGAGTAGTTTGATTCAAAAAATTAATCATTTTTCTGTGGATGCAGGGATCAATACACAAAAATGAAAATCTTTTTTAAAAAAAAATCTCCAAGCGGGTTTCGAGCCACACCAAAGCACATAATGCTCAAGAACGGTATTTTCGGGTAGCCCCAAAGACGGGTTTAATACCCATATCGAGGTCCTTTTAAATTATCTATGAAGGAATAACAAAGGCGCCTTATCTTCTTTATGAATATTGTATTTAGAATTCTTTATATAAAAGCAGTCGTTAGCATAAGAAACTTTGTGTCTATTAAATATTTACTTTGAGCGCAGGTGCATTCAAAGGAGTCAACACAGTAAATACAACAATTAAAAGGATCAATCAATAGGAAGAAGAGTGGAAATTCTTCCTCAAAATTTATTAAAGCGAAAAGAACGGTATTTGACTGACCCTAAAAGGGGATTTTACCCATTCATTTATATCTAGTGGGTCTGCTATTTAAATACTTCTTTGAAAAAGAATAAATAGTGGAATAAACCATTCCAATTATGATGCCGAGTATATGACATTTAAACTTTTACAAATTTAACTATGGTCGCCAGTGAGAGCGGTATCGTATTTACTAACTATCTACATTGAGTGCAGGTACATGTGGAAAGCAAAAATACAGACAAACGGACATAGGTGAAATCATTTTCATTGCCAAGAGGGCCATTACATAAAGGAATATCACCATTTAATATTTGTTGACATACGAGATACAAACGCTGGCACTGAGGATATCATCAGCATTTAATATTTGTTGACACGCGAGACACAAATGCTGACATCGAGGATATTATCAGCATTTAATCTATGTTGACACACAAGACATAAATGCTAGCATCGAAAATATCATCAGCATTTCATATCTGTTGACACACGAGACACAAATGCTGGCATCGAGGATATCATCAGCATTTAATATTTGTTGACACGCGAGACACAAACCCTAGCATTGAGGATATCATCAGCATGCAAAATCTGTTGACACACGAGACATAAATACTGGCATCGAGGATATCATCAGCATCTAATATCTGTTGACACATGAGACATAAATGCTAGCGTCAAGGATATCATCAACATCTAATATATGTTGACACGCGAGACACAAATGTTGGCGTCGAGGATATCATCAATATTTAAAATTTGTTGACATGTGAGACACAAATGCTGGCATTGAGGATATCTTATAATTTTATAAATCAGTATCTGAAGACGAGTGATATATAAGATTTCCTAAAAGTTGACAATTTGAGGGTTATCTATAAGTCATATTATTTGAAATACGATAGCATGTAAGATTATCTATGAGTTGATATCCCATAGGTCATCCGTAACCCACAACGTCATCCTAACCAGATAGTGTGAAAGTTTACCCAAAAATTGGTAGTCCGAAGGTTATCCATAAATCGCAACTAAATCCTTGTCGGAGAATATGCGAGATTATCAAATTGATAAGTCCAAGGGTTCTCTATAAGCTGTGTCATATCCAAGATCAATTATGTGTAGGATTACCTAAAGAGTAGGAATTTGAGAGATATCTATAAGTCATATTGTATCCAAGGTTGAATGATGTGCAGGAACACCTGAGAGCTAGCGATGGGAGGGATATCTGTAAGCCATCTCTTATCCAAGGTCGGATAATGTGCAGGATCACCTAGAAGTTATAAATTCAAAGGATATCTATAAATCACCTCGTATCCAACATCAAATAATACGCGAGATTATCCAAAATTGACAATTCAAGGGAAATCTATAAGTCGTATAGATACAAAAAATGCATAAGACTTACCCGAGGGTCATATGGGAAGAAATATTATCAATAACTGGGGATGTTATAATGCTACATATGACAAGAATTATAGGTGAACAAAAGGTTACCGCATCAGCATAAGATTACATGGTTTTGAAGACCGTTCTACATAAAGTGTTGTCGATATCCAAAAGGGCCACCCCACTTTAAAGATATATTCAACTGAAAAATGAGGTAATTATACGACAACCAAGAGGGTTGTTGTATATATTGTTGCAAGTTATTTCCTTCCAAATAGTTACATGAAAGGATGACTTCGCTTTACAGGTGACAACTCACGTGGAGATATGGTAAAGACTATATACCTCTTTCATGAATTATATTGAGAACTAATGATTTTTGATTGAGACATTGTCAACTAATGATTTTTGATTGAGACATTGCAGAAAACATCTAAGAGAATGAAACTATCAAATCAAATCCACAGGTGTGGACAACTCCAGATAGGATGCAGCACAACGTGAAACTCTTTCTTAGCAGTAAAATGGGACATAGTCTAGGGAGGGACGTCAAACTCTTTAGATGTGAGCAAAAGGATGATCGCCACCACCATCCAACCACATCTCTATTAGAAGGTATGTGGGTATTTTGGAATATTCTGGTTTCACCTTCACCTTCGGGATATTTCTAAACTCATCCCGAGAGTAACCTTCTCTTTCTTTCAAATCCAGGTGACAACATACTTAGAGTTTTAGAAATTATGTCCTAGTAATTTATTGTCTATGGTTGTGAAGGATCTCACATTCATGGTTAAGAGGTTACAAGCCTTTTTTCGCAACTCGATCAACTTGTCACTCATCCCGAATCAAAGATCGTCTAAAATAAAAGACTATCTTTTCTACCGATCGAGTCAAAGTACAAGCAGTCAGATTCCCTGAGTCGTGGGGATATGTAGGCTGGGCTCTTTGTTGCAAACTCAATTGTATTCCAACCTTCCCCCCAAATCACTTTATTCTCCGACTTTTTGATTTTACCAAAAACTCTAAAACCGAGATAACTGGAGAATCTTTTAAAAATCATGCTCTAAATCAAGCTTTATGAACTACAAGTGGCCTGAATTCTCATGTAATCTGAGATTTGTAGGAAACTTGATACCGAGGTACTTCCATAACTCTATGAAACTCGTGTGAAAGCCAACCTCTTTCAGATTTAAATTTATGGTCAGACAAAAATTAGAAACGTCAACCTCCCTTTGCTTAGGGTTACTTACATCTACCCTACCCAAATAGAGGGGGCAGTTGTTGACACCTAATTTTTTTCCTCCACGCTAAATTTAATCCTGAGTTTCTTCGGTTTTTAATAAAATTGAAATATTTATTTCATTCGAATAAAAAAATTTCTAAATATTTTTTGTACGTAATTTTGTCATTTTAAGTAGCAGTTATATATTATCGTGTTCAGTTATACAAGACTATATAATTTGATTACTTAAATATTTATTCTATGGAATATTGAATTTTAATTAAGAATTATTTTGAAAATAAATATAACAATTAAAATCCTAATTTTAATATAATTTATTATCAAAATAATTTATTTGGATAAATACACATTTGATTTTATTAAATCAAGAAGCTTGGAATTAAAAGTTTGTAGATAAGGTTCAATCTTTACTTAAAAGATGTAATTATGCTTTGTTTAAATTTGTTGTTGGTGGATATGTTTGTTTTTAGCATGTAAAGTTTTTTTTTTTATTCAAAAGAATAGTTAATATTGATTTTTTCGCCTTTTCACCTTATTCATTGATTATTTTGGATAAAGTTTAGATCTTTGCTTGGAAAACATACTCATGTCTTGTTTAAACCGATTGTTGGTAGATATGTTTGTTTTTAGGATGTAAAGTTATTTTCTTTATGTTGAAAAGAATAGTTAATATTGATTGTTTCACTTTTTCACCTTATTCTTTGATTATTTTGGATAATGTTTAGATCTTTACTTGAAAAATATGCCCATGTCTTGTTTAAACTCATTGTTGGTAGATATATTTATTTTTAGCATGTAAAATTATTTTCTTTATGTTGAAAAGAATAGTTAATATTGATTGTTTTATTTTTTGACCTTATTGTTTAATTATTTTGGATAAAGTTAAGATCTTTGCTTGAAAAACATACCCATGTCTTGTTTAAACTTATTGTTGCTAGATATGCTTGATTTTAGCATGTAAAGTTATTTCCTTTATGTTGAAAAGAATAGTTAATATTGATTATTTTTTTTGACTTTATTCTTTGATTGTTATGTATAAAGTTTTGATCTTTGCTCAAAAGACGAACTCATGTCTTGTTTAAATTCATTATTGGAGGATATGTTTGTTTTAGTATGTAAAGTTGTTTCTTTTATGTTTGAAAAATAGTTATTATTGTTGTTTCGCCTTAATAAAAATAGTAATTAGTTAAGTCAAGAATTTGTCATTTATTTGCTAATTATTTTAATGTTTTTCAAAATTCTCATATAAGAGATGAAGTGCTAACTTTATTTTTCATCCAAGATGTTTATTCCTCTTTTGTTCGCATGTTGTCTTGTCAAAATGATGAGAAAGTTTGGACTTTTGTGGTAAATAGAATTATTTGGAGATTTTAGACTCATGCATAGTATGATTTTTAAACGATATTTCACTTTTAGAGATGCTAAACTTATTCTTATTTTCTTACTCCGGATTGTTATATTTTCTCTTTGTGTATGTAAAGACTTTATTCATGTCTCTCTTTTATTCATAATATCAAAAGAGAATCAACGATGTCTTAAAAATATAAACCATAGGTCGTTACACGTTTTTCATAAAATGTTGGTTGTAATTTAGATGTATGAATTTTTGTTAATGTCGCCTTAATTGAAATTTAATGATTCTCTTTCTTGAAAAGTTAACCTTTATTTTCTTTTGTTATATGGAATAGTGTATATGTTTGTTCAATTTAAGAAGTCATGAGTATTTTTCTTGCGCCCTCATCTCTTTACTTTCGCTAGCTTACGTTGTTTGTTTCTCACATTAATTCATTGAATATGGCCTTCTTCCTTTTACCTTTATTCACTCTTAATATGAACATAAATCATGAGGCATGCAAGTGGATGTCTTTGCTTTGAATTATATCTATTGACTCTCACTCTTGTTATACGTATTCAAGTGTGCATATCATTGTAATTTAAAAATTGATTCATGATATTTTCTTTTGCTTTGAATTATGTCACTTTTATGCCTTGAACGTATATTAATTTCTTTATCTTTTCTTTGCATGCAAAAAATATCTCGAGTCCAAATGGACTCCTCTCCTCTTGCATTTCGTAATGGGCCAATAAGGTCTACCTCTTTGAGTCAAGTTTGAAGTCTAAATCCAAAGTTGATTATATGGCGTGCGGGGGCTAGAAGATAGACGAAGAAAGAAATTGGGTCAAAACCCATTGATGAGGTCACTAAGAGACTTGAAAAGTCTCGATTTTTATTATTGTCTTTTTTTATTTATTCATTTAATCTTTTACTTATTCATTTATTTGGAGCCTCGAAGCCAAAGTTGTAAACTAATACAGGTGAAAAATGGGCCAAAAGCCCAATTAGATTAGGACAGGGTGATGGTTTTAGGCTTATGAGCCCAAATCATTTATTTCTTCTCCTCCCTTTCCCCTTTTATGTGCTTATTTGCTTTTCATTTGCTTACACTTGGTTAAATCCCCTATTAAGTCATCAAAACTTATTTTTTATACAAATCTTTTCCTAAAATCACTTTCTTTTCAAAAACCAAATTCTCTTTTTCAAAGTTAGTCAATGATAGTTTTCAAACAGTCCGGATAACTGCAAGTTAGCGGAAGTTTTAGGTTCCTTAAAACCTTCCTAAAATGTTAATAGGAACAGCTTACTTAGAATCTTCAAATTTAAATGATTTTTCTATTTTGGATCATTTAAAGTATAGTATAAAGGTTTTCTTAATTCCTTTTCAAATAAATTAAGTGGCAACTCTAAAAAAGTCAAAATTTCTGCAAAACATTCCTCATGCTATTTTACCTAAAAAGGGAAAATAATGTGAACACTATAATGGTGGGTTGCCTCCCACCCAACGCTAGATTTAACATCGCGGCACGATGTGGCCATGCATCTGTTCCAAAGCCTCAAGAAGTGTGATGTTCAAGTTAAACATTTTCAGTATGGCAATGACATTTTTGAACTTTTCTTCTTACTTTTTTTGCTTCATCCTTTGAGGAAAGGGTGGGAAGGTCATGGAATTTTCTTTACTATAGGTTCATCGACCTTGCCCTTACCTTTATCCTCATCGGCACTAACATCAACCCATGTCTCCTTGTTCTACACTAAGGCAGATGTCTCATCGACCATAGTACTATCATTCCTCAGCACATCAACAGTAGGCAAAGGGGGATCGACTGTAGACTTACCACTCCAAGTAGTGATAGCTTGACAATGACCACCATTCATAGGATTTTTCAATGTGTTGATCAAAAGAGTACCCAGCTGCCTCTGATTTAAATTTACAAACATCTACCCAAACTATTGTTCTAATTATTTTATTGCAGTTGCATGCAATTCAACCTTTTAGGTCAATATTGAGATATCTTCCCTAATCTCCTTAAGGCAAGTATCCTGACTTTCTTGACCCTTAACAAGCTTGGACAACATCACCTCCATTATCGACTCAGTCTCCCAACTGCTCTATAAAACATACCTATCTCCCTTCTCCTGTCATCTTTTCTTCTCCAGTCACCATCATACTCCCTACTGCAATCTCTGTATCTATCTTTATTATATTTTTTACCTTGTTTTCCTCTCACCTTAGCTTGGAAACCTGTTATTTATCGATCAAGTTACTTAGCCTCCTCTTCCAAGTCAGCCTCATATAATCTATAGGCTACACCCTGTGACCCTACTGTATTCACCTTCTTAGAATTCACTTTGTGAACTACTTCATCAATAACCTAATATTAGTTCTAAGCTGTGTAATCTCTTATACCACAGAATCATCACCCACTCTAGGGTCGTCAGAAGACCCAATGGAATATCTGCCAACACTTTTCTCTACCTCTTGAGTATGCCACCCTCAGTTGGTGAGAGAGATCTAGTCTAGCATATCAGATGCTACTTCCCAGCATAAATGCATGAAAGCTCCTCTGGTGATTGTATCTGCCATAGCTTTGGAACTGATGTTCAGGGCTCTATAAAGTATCTCAAATAAGTTTGTCCCTAAAATACGATGATTGGGTACCATGTTCAACTTCTTATTAAACCAGAACCAATATCATACATTAACTTAGAATGTAGCTTCCTAAAGTTATATATCTCATTCTTTAACTACAATATTCTAAGCGAAGGAAATAAATAGTCTAAAAAGTTCCTACGAATTCATTCCAAGTAGTAATCGATCCTCGAGTAATCTTCCCTAACCATAATTGTAATACCCTAAGTTTTGGACTCTAAAATTTTTGGATTGTTGACAACAATACCATGACTACGACCCAGACGACAAGTTGGTATCAGTCATCACAAGTTGTAGGGTGGGACTCATCATCAGAATAGTAAGGTTGCCTAAGGTTTTTGCTTTGATTACAAGTCGTTAGGCCAGGTCATAAGTTGTGGTGAATTATTTGTAACCATAACAATGAGGGGTCAAAAATTTGATCCCCAGGTAACAGTCTATGTAAAACCTCATGGTATGACTTCACGAGTCATTACCTAACCCGTAATGACTATTCCTAATTTTTCTAGCACATTTTAATTGGGGGCTCTTTGGAATTTTCTACCTATACACTATTCCTCATGAATTAAAAACTTCTAAAGTACCCTTTTAACATCAGTTATAAACATCAAACACTACTCTCTCACCTTTAAATCCTAAGTCAAGAGAAAACTAAGGTTAACAAGGAATTCAACCTTTAAGCTTCAAACTCTATATTTCTTCTAAATTCTTGTATGTTTTAGGAATGTCTCTCATACCTAACATGAAATCTTATACTAGGTCATATGTTTAATTATTATTCAAGTGATTAAATTATGGGTTTGAATTAGGTTGAGGGATTTTGGTTGTTTACTATTAGAATAGTTTTCCCATGTTTTGAATATGTCATTCATGCATTGATAAATGGTTTTTGGAATGGAATGGATGCACTTTTATGGTAATTGAAATAGGGAACATGGGTTTCCCTAAATTGATGGATTTTGGCTTGGAAATTTCTATTAAGCTCAACCCACCTTTCATGACATTTATTTTAAATATGGAACTTCCATATATTAACCCACTTTTGAAACTATTCCATTGCACTAATGTCTGAAAGTTTAAAACGGGTTTGAAAGGCCTTGGGTGGCCATGGTTTTGATTTAAAAATGGAACTTGGGAATCAAATTGGTTAATTAGATTGGAAAGGCATAACTGGATTAGCTTGCAAGCATAATTGGTATGACAATTCAAAGTGGTAAAAGCCTTAATATAAGACTCCTTGATTTATGGTTGGGATTATGTAAAAAACAATTTTAATTTGGGCTTAAAAGGGGTTGTGTAGCTCACCATGAAGGTAGAGGTCCCAAGGGTATCAATACTGGAAATCACATTTTCTAGTGTGGGGGTATATATGACCATGTTCTTGGTTCACACATTATATTTTGGGATGGTTGGAGCCTTGGTGTCTCTGGACCTCCTTTGAATTTTGTAGGTCCTTGCAGCTAACACGCCCTAGGGCCCGCTCAATAGGAGGAGCTGAACCCATATAGACCGTGGGTTCCCTTAGGACATATAGAGCTACACAGTCCAGGTCAATGGTTTTTAACTCTCATGTTCATGACCCTTTATATATATATGTGTGTGTGTGTGTGTGAATGTGTGTATGTTGTTTTGATTAATTTTTTACATAGCATTATTTTATCATTTTTCCTAAGTTATATGTCAGTTCTTATTCCATTGTCTGTTCCTGGATGCTGCATTATTTCACGATGTAGGGTTCTAGAGTATTTTTGTTATTTCTGTATAGCATTAGGTGGTGCAGATATCAATTGAGTTGTTATGAAGTGGTGAGCCTCTATCATTCGAAAAGCTTTACCATTTCATTAGGTTTCTTTTCTAATTTTGGGAATTATGATTATTCTTTGTCATTGTAGGGGCATGTCCTAACCTAGGTTGGTAGTTTGGTTTAAAGGCTTTTGTGGACGGGTGTGGGTTAGATGTTCATTCTGATTATTAGATTTTCTTTGTCTTATCTATATTTATTTCCATCTATGGTAATCTTCCATTATTTATCTTCACGTTGTTCTAGATGTTAGGCTAAGGGGGTGGTCTCTGGATCATGGAGGTCTTGAGATACCCATTATGATTAGGCTTTGGTTTGGGTCATGACAGAAATGAAGCTTCACCAGTCTCTGAAAAAGGGAAATACCTGAGTCTGAGTTCCGCCAATCTATCCCATGTATATTATAAGAAATGCAGGTCTCAATAAAACTAGCAAGATACATATTTACTTCACCCGTATCCAAATTCGGAAACACACCTTTTAAGTTCAAGAGTTGGATCATAGCACTAGAACTTGGTGGCAAAGTAGGAGGAATGATGGCTCCTGTCTCAGCCATCTCAGTGTATCCCATATCCTTCTCTTTATCATATGTCAGTAAGTACTGGTATGCTGGGATCACTTGATCTCTACCATCTCAAACTCTATCTCGATTATTATCTAATTTTCCTAAATTTTTGTCAATTGCCAGTTTTTCCTCGCCAGCACTACCTCCTGAGCTATACGACAGGCCTTAGCTTCCACTTTTGGATCTCAGTTACTTTTTATAATAGCTACTTATTTCTCTTATCTACAATGTTTTGAACATTTCCAGGAGAAGGAGGCACAACATTGGATTATCCTAAACCCCTTCAAGCAGGCAATCACGTATGTGTTCTATCATTGTACGATTTGGCTGTAGAATTTTCTTAAGGTTCAGATATAGTGAGAGTAAGGGATTTCCTTGACTCCTTTTGTTAGGCATACACTGGTGTACACCAACTAAAAAAAATAAAAACCCAAAAACTTCAACAACTCAATAGCGTATTCCTTGGCAACGATGCCAAAATTTTGATGTCGCCTAAAGCTACGCCTCTAAATAAAAAGTGGTTGAAGAAAAATATTTTATCCCAACTCAAGTTACGGTTGAATTCCAAGGGAATACGTGGAATTATATCTCTCATTTGCTGGAATCAATGGGCAGTGCTGAAAGTAAATGGGGGGTTTATAGCACTAATCGCGAACAAGTAATTGATATCAACTTTGGTTGTAATCAATAGAAATGAATACTAGGCTTGTGTTCCCCCTGGATTTTAACTTGTTAGGCTTAACATACTCAGTCCAACTATTAAACTGTTGCGCATGTAGAATATGGTAAGTTAGGTATCACCATCTGCCTCTCTGCACCATTTGGTGAATTTCACTCATCTCCTCTTGCTCTCAGAGTATCGCCTTAGTAACCCTTACCTTAGGCCCCAATTTTATAAATATCCTCTTGGTCACAAGTTTATTAGATATAAGTTAATCATCTTAAGTATTTTTTGGCAATTAACTCCAAATCACCATTATCATCTTATTTTCCCAATCTCTACCTCTCTTTTGGGTTCGTAGTGATTATAGGTTGGATCATAATATTTGCAATTAATAAGAAAGCAATAAAATCAAAGCAAACCATAATGCATTCAACAATAATAATCAAGAAGGATTGAAAACTTCCCTTACTTTATTATTAAGCCAAGGTTCCCACAACCCTAGCTAAGGGAATTGCTTTTCATTTTTGTGAGACAATCAAAGGAATTCATAATTGAAAGCATTCAAAAAATAGCATAATAATCAACGAATAAAAACCAAAGTCCTCAACTGAATTATCAACCAAAATCAAGAACAAAGTAATCCCAAGATCTGAATTGGATATTAGAACCAAATATATGTTTGTGAGTATCAAAAGTGTGTAAACTAACTTAAAAAATGACAAAATGGTATATATAGAGCACATGGAAACCCTAGAAAACTATTCCCGAAGAAATGAGGAAAATCAAGGTCAGTGTCCACTTACTGGGCCATCTACGGACCGTAGGTGGAACCTACAAACCATAGGTGGTCCTGCGTAGGTTCCCCTCTTCCAAAAGCTCCTAAAAACTCTCTATTTGTTGCTCCTCTGACACCTACTCTATCATTTATGGACCGTAGGTTCCACCTACGGGCTGTAGGTTCACTTCATAAGTAGCAGCGTCTTGTTTTCTCAGCTTCTGAGCCTCTAGACTCCACTTTTTGGCATAAACTCTAGCACTTACACCCTGTAAGTAGTACATACGGGTCGTAGGTGCCCACTTCAGTGGTCCAAAACTTCAACTTTCACATTTTTTTTCCAAAATATTTCCAAAACCTTATTTTCTACAAAACATAGAAAAAAATACATCATATCTAACAAAACTACCTAAGTAATTAACTTGCATATTTTTATCATTTTAAACATCAAAAGTTCTATGAATATATAGCACATCGGAGTATACCGTCGGGGGCGAGTTCAGAGGTCACACTTTGTGAGGTAGAGATATTAGAAATTTTTATGAGTATCATGGTAGACCAGTGCAGGAAGCCTTGCAGGGTTTAGGTGGTGGATCTTCTTGTTTTATAGCTTTGGATGGTCATTCTAGCTCAGTTATGTCTTCCCCTATTGAGTTGGGTAGAGGTTTCTTTGTGTATGATGAGGTTGGCCATTTGTCCAAGGACTATGCTTACTGTATTTTTAGTCGAACTCCTAGAGGCAGTGGTGCCTATGATGGTGGTCACAGGATAATCATTCATGTATTAGTGGTGGACAATGTTATGCTATACTCCCCAGGTTATAAATAGAGGCTTCTGATGTGTCATCAGAGGTATCGTCCCTATTTTCTTCAGATCTACATTTGTATTATTTAATATGGGGTCAACTTTCTCTTATGTGTCTGTATGTTTTAGTTTGAGTTTTAATTCTTCTAGTGAGCCTCTTGATGTGCCTATCTGTGTATCTACCCTCTTAGGAGACTCTTTAGTAGCGGATTGGGTGCATCAATCTTGTGTTGTGACCTTTGCTACACGTGAGACTTGGGTATATTTAATCATCCTAGATATGGTAGCTTCTTATCTTGATGTCCAAGATTGTTATGCCAAGACCATAACTTTAGCTCCATCGGGTGTGCCAAGGTAACTTGAAAGGGTGTACTTTATTCGGATCACAAGAGAGTTATATCTTTCCTTCAGGCTCGTTGCTTAGTTGAGAGAGGATGTTTATCTTATTTGGCCTATATTCATGATACTAGTGTTGCTTTACCTCCTTCTTTAGATTCTGTTCATATTGTTCGTAAGTTCATGGATGTTTTATCTACAGATTTTCCTGGTATGCCTACGAATCATGATATTAATGTTGCAATTGATGTTAATCCGGTCACCAAGATTATATCTATTCCTCCTTATAGGATGGCCCCAACCGATTTGAAGGAATAGAAGGATTAGTTACATGAGTTATTGGATAAGGGATTTATCCGACCTAGTGTATCACCTTGGGGTGCGCATATTTTGTTTGTGAAGAAAAAGGATGGGTCTATGCATATGTGCATCGATTATCGACAGTTGAACAGTATAACAGTTAAGAATAAGTATCATTTTTTTTGTATTGATGATTTGTTCAATCAACTTTAGGGTGCTACAATGTTATCAAAGATTGATTTGAGATCTGAGTAGCACCAGTTGAGGATTAGAGCTTCAGATATTTTGAAAATGGATTTTTGGATTTGGTACAGTCATTATGAGTTCTTGGTCATGTTCTTTGGGTTGGCCAATGCCCCAACCACGTTCACGAAGTTGATGAATCGGGTATTTTAATTGTATCTCGACTCCTTTGTCATTGTATTTATAGATGATATCTTGGTTTACTCCAAGAATGAGGTTGACCATAAGGAGCATTTATGGATTGTTCTCCAAAGATTAAGGGATGAAAAGTTGTTTGCTAAGTTCTCCAAGTGTGAGTTTTGGTTGGAGTCTGTTTCTTTCTTGGGTCATGTGGTGACCAAGGATGGTATTATGGTCGATCTGACCAAAATTACAACAGTTCGCGATTGGGTTAGGCCTACTTCTCTTACTAAGATTTGGAGTTTTATTGGTTTGACAGGTTACTATTGGCGTTTTGTTAAGGGGTTTTCACCTATTACTGTTGACACCTAACTTTTACCCTTCACGACTAAGTTTAATTCTGAGTTTCTTCGGTTTTAAATAAAATTAAAATATTTATTTTATTGGATAAATTTCTTCCAAAAATATTCATTCAAGTAATTTTGTATTTTAAGTAGCAAATATACATTTTTGTATTTATACAAGATCGTATAATTTTGTCACTTAAATAACTTTTTTATTAAAATAAATTTTAATCAAGGGTTATCCCGCAATTAATTCAAATGAATAAAATTTTGATTTAAATATGATTTGTTTTGAGAAATAAATTATTTGAAAAATATATGTTTGGTTTTGTTAAACCAAGAAGCTCCGGATTAAACCGGTTGATAATTCGTATCGAGTTTTATTTTAATTTTATGCAATTTATTAAATTTAATCATAATTGAAATCAATTTGACCACAATTGCAATATAATTGGTCAATTGACTTTTAATATGATTAAATTTAAATAAATTTAACAAAAGGCTATTTTTTTTAAATAACCTAGTATTTAAACTCCAAATCCTAAAATAATCCTTTCCTTTTTTCATTAAAGAAAATTCTTTGGGCCTACCACTTAGCCAGCCAAACACCAAATCAGCCCCATGCCGCCCAGCCCAACATCCATTGGCCTACTACCCTTTTTCCCCTTCTGCATCCACTTAACACCAGGCCCAATCCACCACCGCCTGACCCGGCCCACATCCACTTCAACCTTTACCAAACAACTTCAACAACGGCCTCAGCTCCATCAAACAATAGACACTATACAACACCAAACTAAAATAATATCCAAAAAATAATCGACAACAGCGTACACATCAACAGTCGACGCACCAGCAACCAGTGAATAATAACACTCCAACAACGACTTCAGCAGCTTAACAACCAAATTCAGCAAACAACTTTCAAGAATGGCGACCCGAAATTCGAACCCTTTGAATCAGTAATCAACGACCTAACCAGCTCAGCCAGAAATGACAATAACCCCAACCACCTATCCAGCTCAATAATAATGTTCATATTCTGTACAAATTTCAGGTCAAACCTTATCTCAATTTTGAAATTCACAGCTCAACTATTTTTTCCTTCTTTACCCCTACTATTTCCCCTAAACAACCCAAAAATTCATTATAATTACCCACCTATATAGAGAGAAAGAGGGAGGATTCTTTAGAAAAATTGAGGATTCGGGAGGAGAATTAATCTAATCCTAAGTAACCAAAGAATTCAAGGAGAAATTCCTTTGAAACATTCAATCTCGACAAAAATTAATCTCAGACGAATTCATTTAAAATTTTGTTGAATTAACAGTGGGTTCTGGCAGTAGTGAAATTCTTTCAATTTAAGCTCGTTTGTCCCGGTTAGCTGCCCGAAGAAAGGTAAACACCTCTTCTCGTCTAGTTTTCTTGTGTCGTAGCAATTTTATTTATTAGCGTATAAATTTTTGTTAGTATAGTAATGGATCCTAGGACTGTTTGCAACAGAAGCTTAAAGGCCATAGGATTCTTTGCGTGAAAAAATAAAGTTGAAGATTTGAGTAAGTGTTCTGTGGTTTGAGATTTCTCAACTGTAATGGTGACTTATATTATGAGTAAGGTCTGTGCATTGAATTATTTTGGTGTTTGAGTGCGTTAAGTGTATATTGTTGTGATTCAAACAATTTCTCACTTGGTGTACTCCTTTTCATTTGTTTTCTGTATCTTGAACTTTGCCTAGACTTAATAATCAACTCACAGATTCGACATATCATCTAATTCTCTTATTCAATTGATATTTTTGCTTAAAAAATAAAATTTGCTTTAAAAATTGTATTTTATTCTCCGATATCAGCTAGAGTTTTAAAAAGAAAGCCATTGAAATTTTTCAAGGTTACTCTTCAGTTTTCTATTTCAAAAGAATCAATTATCTTATTGCTTTTGTTTTATGACTTGGTTTACTTAGCTCTTGGTTACTATCAGTAAACCAACGTTGTTAAAAGATAGTGGTTCCCTTATTTGGAGTTATTTTTAGGACCTAGGTACTATGTTAGGATCCAACCGAGTGTTGTTGATTTTTTAAATTTCCATAAAGTTATGTGTTTTCACAGGAAAGTTTGGTTGCCTTCTTTTTAAGATTCTATTTTAAGCATTTTTTTGACATTATATGGTCCATTAGTATATTATTAAGAAAATTTCTCCTCTTTTCCTTAACACTGTTTCATGATACCATATTGAGAGACCAAGTTGAGGTCAAGAATCAATATGAACTCCCCTTATCTTCCCCTTTCTGTATTTTATTTCACCGCACAATATACTTGTATCTCCTTAAATGAATATGCCTTCAACTCTTTTTGGTCGCACACTAATCCGTTGTTGTTTTTTCAATACATATGAATTCATCCGAGTCCCATTAGACTCCAAACCCCTGCATTTCTCCGGGACCAAGTCCCAAGAGGCTACCATGGAAAAATAAGGCTGGTATACACTGGTATAAGCCTGATATACGAGATCTACAGGTTGGAGGTAGTCGGTATACACCAGTGTATGATGCATAAGGAAGATTGGATGCTTGTACATGGATTTTATATGTTGATATACAACGAATATACAGAAAAATGCAGCAAAGAAAAGTTGTGATGTACAACTAATATACATGGATAATTATGGACCAACGTCCATAATTCAAAGCCAAAAAATTGGGCAGCTTTATTGATGGGCCAATTAAGTGCCCTACTTCAATTCTTGGATTCATTTTTGTAACTTATCTTTATTATTTGTACTAACTAGCTGTAAATAAAATTAATCTAGGTAAATTCCCTAAGATGTTTTCATTTTATTTTATCTTTTTTTTTTAACTTAATTCATGATTTTTTTCCACATATTTTATATTGTCTGAGACAAATTAAATTGATTGTTTCGTTTTCTCCTTAAAACAAGTCTTCTAAAAGTGAGTATATTATTTTAAGATGACATTTATTTTGTTCATATGTTTAACAATTTTTTTGAATTAAAGTAATTTTCTCCAAACCTAAGAAACTAATCTCTAAATCTAAGAAACTAATTTATTTTGAAAAGCGACTTTTCAAATTAGCGAAGCATTTTTAATTTAATACTCTCTTAATATTTTTTTCAAAGGAATTATCTAACATAATCGACTTTATCTATAATAATTAGTAATAGTAAAATAATTTCATATTATTCTTATTTTTAACAAAAGCAAAATTCATCTTCCTCTTAAGTACGAAAAATTGCAATTAAGTTTAATTCGAGTAGAATATTTTGTCATCTAAATGAATAAGTGTTATTTTAAATGTGTAAATAAATGATTTTAGTATTTTTATGAAATCAATTTTTTGCAAAGTTAGTCATTTTTAAGTCAGTCAAAAAAATTTGGTACACCATTTTTTAAACGGACGCTCCGAAGTTCCTTAAAAACCTTTTTAAGACGTTAATTGAACCCTTACCTATTTTTTCTAGTTTCAAAGGTTGATTTCTGTTTTTGAAACTTTGAAATGCTATAAAGTTTTTTTTCTTGATTTTTTCTATAAAAATCAATTGGAGACTCTGTGAATTTCTTAAAAATTATTTCAAAATTTTCTTGAATCTTTTGTAAAATTCTAAGAAGGTCAAAACTATTTTCTCGCCAAATAAAAATCGGAAAGGGATAAAACAGAAGTGGCGAATCTACTGGAAATTTAAATAGGTTTGAACTAACTTCTATGACTAATTATTCGGGTTTGTGATACTTGAATTGTTTGTTTGCTTACTGTTCCGGCTTTTAAAAAAATATTTTACATCTTTTTCAAGAGATAATTGGACGTTTTTTAGCAAATTTTGTTGTATTTGATACTGGGCTTTAGTGTTTTCAGGTCAAGGATGTAGCTGGAGAAGAAACTTGGAAAAATAGTAGACAAGGGCCACTGACGATCAAACTAGTGGACCGTCAGCCAAGTGACGGACCATCAAGGTGATCGTCAAGGTTAAACAGAAAGAACCAAGTGGAAGACTCCTGCAACAATCCAAGTGACAGACCGTCGGACCTCCGACGGACCATCAACTTGGCCATCAGGCTGAAATAGAGAATGGCTCCTCAAGTGATCAAGCGATGGTCCACGTGATGGACCGTAAGACCAGCGACGGCCCGCCAACATGACCGTCAACCCTTAACCAAAAAGTAGCACTTTGTGACCATCAGCGATGGTTCACTTGACGGACCGTCAGGCTTCCGATGGGCCGTCAACATGATCGTCAGCTTCTACGTGGCTTTAATGAGTTCAAATTTTAAATCTTCAGTACCTGGGAGCATATAAATACCCAGTTTAGGTTTTATTTAGGTATCTTTTATCATATTTCTATCTAGAAAACCTTATTGTAACATAGTATTCTCTGAGATTCAAGCTACAATTGGGGGATCTAGTTATTTTTATTCATATTCTCATTGAATATTCAAGGATAATTCTTATAATTTTTGTAAGTAATTCTCTGAATTCATTTATTAAGAACACAATGATTTCTTCTTCTTTCTCTCTTGAGATGTGTGGCTAAGTCTATAACTAGGGTTATGGGAGCCTTGATGTGAATAGCTGATTGGGGTTGTGAAATACTTAATTTTCATACATAATTGAGATTATGTAAAACCTTCTCCATATTACTGACCTTTCTTGGTTGCAAACTTGAAGGGTGAGACTAAGAACATTACTTGTCTGAGAAGAAAGTGTACGTTGGGAAAAGAAGGGGTTCACATGAAGTCTAAAGACTTTAACCTTTGGCTTATGGGTTGATGCCTTAACAAGGATTAACCCACATGAGAGACTAGTTGAATAAATCAATACATTCTTTCAGTTTGAGAAAATTAAAGGGTAAACTATCTATTTAGGTTGAGAAATAAATGGGTAAACTTTAGAATTCAATAACTCTTACAATTGAATTTATAAATTGGAAATTTAAGGTAACTCACAACCCCGATTTCTTGAACATCGTGGTGAACATAACTCTAGTTTGTTTACTCTCATTGAATTAGTACTTGTAATAAAACTTACTAGCTGGAACGCTACTTGTTACAAACACCTGAATACTGCTAATAATCCCCTTTCTCTGGAGCCTTCGATCAACAGTCTATTAACAACCAGAACACTTAGTTTGCAAAGTATTCCCTGTGGTATTTGATCCCAACCTAGTTGGGTTCTATATTTGACAGTAACCATTTACACATTCTAACGAGATTTGTAATTTGGGTGTATCAATTTGGCATTGTTATCGAGGAATACAATTATCAATTAAGTTTGCGATTGTTAGTTAACCTTTGGTCAAGTTTCCCAAATTTTACTTTTATTTGTAGTTTTTGTTCTTTGCGGGGTATTTATTTTGTTTTCCAAATACAAGGAGGTTAGGTGAACCGTTATTACTAGTTCATCCAGAACCTCAATTAATTGGCAAATAGTGGATCAACAAGAAGTAGATAGACTAACTATTTTGGCTAGAGCTCAGCTGAATCAACAAAATAATGGTCAACCATCACGCCATCCTAATCCAGATGATGAGGACCTGGGAAATGATGATTTTTTAGATCCTGCTAACGAAAGACGTACAGAGAATACGGTTGCACCTGTGAATTGTAATATGAACAGAAATTTCCCTTTCACAGCGAGACAAGATCATCAATCTGTGAAATTTGATCTTGAGGAGGATGAGGACAACTTGGATGAAGCTGGTGCGGTAGGAGAAATTATTCCACCTCCACTGGAACCTGGGGTGATGTTCAACATAACAAGCACCATGATATATCTGCTTAATCTCAAGGGGTTATTTGGAGGACTTCCAGGGGATGACCTGAATATGCACTTGGTTAATTTAATAAACATTTGCAAATCCTTTGACAACCCTGGTATTGGACAGAATGCAATTCATCTTCGGTTATTCCTGTTGTCTTTGTCTAGGGAGAAAATAATGTGGTTGAATGAGTTGGCTCCCGATTCTATAACAAACTGGAGGCAATTGAAAGGAGCTTTACTAAAAAGGTTCTTTCCACCTTCCAGGATGCTACAGTTGAGGGATGAGATTAGCAGCTTTAGAAAATTACCAAATGAGGCACTACATAAGACTTGGATGCAATTTAAGAAGAAGTTGACAAGTGCCAAAACCATAAGATAACCGATGAGCATTTGATGGAGACTTTCTATTGAGCTTTAAACTCCATCACTAAACCAACCATGGACAAGGCTGCAGAAGGAGTATTCATGGAGCTTACTTTCACTGAGGCTGCAGATATGTTGGAGCGGTTGACTAAGACAAGTAGAGCTTGGCATACCAGGGATTCTGTGGTAGCAAGCCCTACTATGTCTAGTGGTATGACTGCAGAGCAATACCGAAAGAAGGAAGAACATGACCAAGATATGACACATATGAAAACGTAGATGGATCTACTTACGAAATATTTGTTATCTGGGAAGACTGAGAAGATGAGAGCTATTAGGTCACAAAGTAGAGCTAACTCTGACTCTGAGGAGGAGGCCAACTATCTAAATAATCACGAGGGGTTTTGAGGCAATAGCCAAGGGAACCAGGGTCGAAAATATTATGATAAAGTTGGTTACAAAGATAGGGAACAAGGGAGTTAAAAGAACAAGAATGACCGGAGTGGACTGTATGTACCCCCTGGAAGTCATGATAATGTTGCTACTAGTTCAGGCAAGATGTCCATGGAGGACATGATGGAGAAGCTTTTAAAATGGGTTGAAGCAACCAATGTGTAACGCCTTGAGTCTACACCCCAAATGCCACACGGTACTTATGACCCTGAAGGACGACAAGCTAACCCATGACTGATATCTGCTATGAGCACTGAGTAACAATACTATCATAAAGGCAAAAAGATAAGTTGAAATACGATAAGTTTCAAAACCTGAAATATTAATAAAGAATGTCAACTGTAATAATAATTTGTACAACTGAATACTGTCTGAAAGTCTAGTCTGAAAGCCTCTATCTGTCTGAATATGGAGTTTGGGATAACTCCCCAACTAACTCCGACTACTAAAATAAACTGAATACTGAAATAATGAAATGATATAATAAATTTGTCCTCGAACTATGAGAACCAACCACTAGGTCTGTTGCTGATATTCTGGTTGCTAAGTACGGTCAGGAGCCTATGCGTCTGAACCTATGATATAAAATATCATAGCGCAAAAGAAAAGGTATGCATTAATACTTTGAATGTACTGGTATTCTAAGTGAGGTAGGCTGATATGCAAGGGTTCATATGCATGAACGATAACTGACTGAATAACATAAATACAGCTGAATGAGAGTACATGTATAACTGAAACTGATAAAACACTGTTTATGTAATACTGTGCACATATCTACATACGTGGTGTCTGAGATTATAGTAACACTGGATACTGAGTTTCGATAACTGAATGACTGATATCTGAGTTTACTGATAACTATATTACTGATAGCTGGGTGACTATTTCTGAAAGTCTTGATTTTGTAGAACTAAACTGAGTTCACACTGAGTTAGGTGACTGTGTCTGACAGTCCTGATTCTATAGAACTGAACTGAGTTCTATATTGAGACGTAAACTGAAATTAGGGGAGATAATCATCTAACCAACATGCTCCTCTCTAAACTTATTGGGGTCCAACCTGTAACCTTAGTTGGAAGGGTATCAGTACTATGCCATAGGTAAAGACAAGTACTGAGTCACCCTCCTCTGGCAGGTGCTCTAAACGAGAATGGTGGTACCCTCAACTGGAAAGTAGAACACTTCATTAACCCTTAACTGGTAGGTTGATGTCTCAACCTATGCTGGTTATATAGTTCTGGAACGCAGGACTGCTTCTAAGGATCACACCCTCTATTGGTAGGTGAGTCCCCATCCTTGGGTTCACTCGGTGCTGAATCCTACTCCCAACTAAATAGACACTGAACTAATTTCTAAACTATTCTAGGCTAGATTGAACTATTACTGATCATGTTAATTGACTGAACTGGACTGAGTTCACTGAGTACTATAACCGATTGAGTGTTCTGAGTTCTATTTGCTGACTAGATATACTGAGTTCTATACTGACTGAAGCTATTGTACGTGACATTACTCAGACTATTCTGAAGCTACTATAATTCTAGGTAAACAACTAGATTTTTGGGTATTAGATACCCCCGGGACTCGATAACATGAAAAGTAAAGCATAGCATAATCTTGAAAAGCGTTACAATGTTCATAACTTATTCATAGAGATATTTTATCAAACACTTGCAAGATATAAGCTTGTACATATGCTAGCATGTCATGATTTCCCCACTTAATCCAGATGAGCAATTTATCAAACATTTAGGGAACATAATCTATGCACATAATACTAATCAATATGTAGGCATCATGATTGCCAATCCCAACTTACAAATTCAAGGGCTTTAACATGAATTCACATAATAATATGAATCTTGTAATAAATCATGAATTAGAAATCCAATTAACATCATAATTATGAATACATTCAAGCCCAACATGGAATTCATGAATTCAATAAACTTGACATTTTAAAAGAGGCTCTTGAACTCCAAGGGTGGAAAGAAACCCTTGGATGAACACTTAACATATCTTGGTTGTTAATTCTCTGAAAGTTGTAGAGAATTTCTTGAAGCTTGAATCTTGAATTAGAAGCCCTAGGGTTTTGTTTCTTGAGTAATTTTGAGAATAATAACTGTTTTAGCCCTAAAAATGACTTAATCTCATGTTTTTTAGGCTGAATACGGGTGGAAAAAGACCCAATTACCCCTTTGGATATGAGATTTTAATGACTGAAAATGTGTCTAGTGATGCGTAGATTGGTGCACTACGATGATGGCATCAATGCGATGACCAACTCACCACGTCGAGTTTGCATTGGTTCACTAGAATTGCACAGAAAGTTGGGGGAAAATTATCTGTCAATGCAATGGGTGATGCGTCGAGATCTCATCAACTGAGTATCTTTGGTCACCTGAATATGGTCCAAACAAAGTCCAAAAAATCTTAAACTCACCCGAAGTGACCTACTGATATTCCTGATCATGAATAAACCTAAAAATCGATACTTTAAGTTCATAAGGGTCGTGAAATAGGATCGCTAATTTACAAAGGCTAAAATACTTCTAAGTTTAAAAACTTAGCTGAAATTTCTAAGTCTGTGAACTCTTTTCAAGCTTTAATGGACTGAGTTAAGCTTAGAATTTTGCAAGGTCTTACAATATCTCCCACTTGGGAACAGTCATCCTCGAATGAGACTGACTAAACTGACAAACACTGATACACTGAGCTTGCACACTGAACATGCATACCTGATGCATGGAATATCTGACTAAAACTACTGATAAGCTGAGTTTTCAAATAGAACATGCATATCTGATGCATGAGTACATCGTTGAACTAATTTTAAAATGCATGACTATCATGAAGATAATATGCAAGATAATGAATACCAAATTATAACTGTAACTGAACATGGAACTGAGTAAGTCTAAGAAAAACTGTTATCTTGAGCTGAGTCTGAGTTTGCGGAGAAGAGGTGAGGATACTTGGTCTGCATATCTGCCTCTGCTTCTCAAGTAGATCCCTCAATGGACTGATTTTGCCAAAGAACTTTGACTAGCAATACTTCTTTGTTCCTCAATCTACGAACATGATGATTGAGAATTTCGACTAGGATCTCTTCATAAAAGAGGTTGTTCTAAAAATCTATACCCTCTATAGGGAATACAACTACTGGGTCACCGATGCACTTCTTTAGTAAGGAGACATGAAATATTGGATGTACTGAAGCTAATTCTAAAGGCAACTCAAGCTCGTAAGCTACCTTACCGAAATGACTGAGAATTAGGTAAGGACCACCATATTGGGGATTAAGTTTCCCCTTCTTTCCAAACCTCTTCACTCCCTTCATAGGAGAGATTTTTAAATATATATAATCCTTAATCTCAAACTCGAGATCCTTCCTTAGCACATCTACATACAACTTTTATCGGCTCTGAGATATCTTAAGACTTTCCCTGATCAACTGAACCTTTTCTAAGGTATCAAATACCAAGTCAGGCCTACCACTACGGCCTCACCCACTTCAAACCAACCAATGGTAGATCTACATATCCTTCCATAAAGCGCCTCGAACGGAGCCATCTAAATGTTGGAATGATAACTGTTGTTATATACGAACTCAATCAAGGGAAAGTGGTCATCCCAAGTCCCCTTAAAGTCAATGGAACACGCTCTTAACATATCTTCCAAAGTCTGAATGGTCCTCTCTGCTTGACCATCTATCTGAGGGTGGAAGGTTGTACTGGGGTGAACTTGGGTAACAAGACCCTTTTGGAAGGCTTTCCAAATGTGAGAGGTGAACTACATACCTCTATCTGAGATAATGGACAATGGAACTCCATGAAATCTAACCAACTCTCTAACATAGAGCTTGGCATAATCCTCGGCTGAATAAGAGGTATGAACTGGTAAGAAATAAGTTGATTTGGTCATCTTGTCTACAATGACCTGAATTGAATCATGCTAATGATGAGTATGAGGCAAACCCGTCAAAAATTCCATGTTCACTTCCTCCCACTTCCACGTGGGAATACTAAACTATTTCATGGAACCACTAAGTTTCTGGTGCTCAATCTTAACCTGCTGATATGTAGAATACTTGGCAACAAACTCTACAATATATCTTTTCATTCTATTCCACCAATAGACCTCCCATAAATTGCAGTACATCTTAGTGGACCCTAGATAAATAAAGTAACACACACTATGTTCTTCTAGAAGAATTCGTTACCTCAAGTCATCTACACCTGGCATGAATAACCGACCATGGCAACGTAACACACCATCTCTCCTTTGGGAGAAAACCTCTACTTTTTGATCTATGATTGACTCTTTCAATTTGACTAAATTGGGATCTTTGTCCTCTTTTTCTTCACTTTGGAAACCAAAGATGATTCTGAACAATTCTACACCTGCATACTTCCCTCTACTGAATCGACTAAGCGGACACCTAGTCGGGCAAGCTGATGAACTTCCTAAAATAACTTATTCTTATTATTCTCCACGTGAGCAACACTACCCCTAGACATCCTACTAAGAGTATCAGTCACTATATTGGCCTTGCTTGGGTGATACAGGATGCTCATAATATAGTCCTTCAATAACTCTAACCACCTCCTCTGACATAGGTTCAGATCTTTCTGAGAAAATATATACTACAGTCTTTTGTGGTCTGTGAACACATCAACATATACCCATACAAATAACGCCTCTAAATCTTTAAGGCAAATACTACAGCTGCTAACTCAAAATCATGAGTGGGGTAATTCTTTTCATGAGGCTTAAGCTGTCTAGAGGCATAGGCTATGACCTTCCCTCTCTACATCAAACCGCACCCCAAACTAATTCTGGAAGTATCATAATATACCAAAAACCCATCTAAACCATGTGGTAGAGTCAAAATTGGGGTTGTAGTGAGTTGTCTTTAACTCCTGAAAACTCTTCTCACAAAAATCTGACCATTGGAATTTAACTTTCTTCTGAGTCAATATGGATATGGGGGATGCAATAGATGATAATCCCTTGACAAACCATTGATAATAGCCAACCAAACCTAAGAAACTCTTGATAGCCGATGGAGAGATGGGTCTGGGCCAGTTTCTCACTACTTCGATCTTTTAAGAATCCACTCTAATGCCATTAATGGAAACTATATGGCCAAGGAAAGCTACTAACCTTAGCCAAAATTCGCACTTACTAAATTTGGAAAACAAATTATGGGCTCTGAGGGTCTGTAATACTATTATGAGATGGTCTGTATGTTCATGTTCACTGCGAGAGTAGACAAGAACGTCATTAATAAAGACTATGATGAACATGTCCTAGTATTGCTCTAACACGCGGTTCATTAAGTCTATGAAAGCTGCTGGAGTATTAGTAAGACTAAATGACATGACTAAGAATTTGAAGTTTCCATACCGAGTTCTAAAAGCTATTTTTAAAATGTCATATTCTCTAAACTTGATCTGATAATAGCATGATCTGAGGTCTATCTTAGAGAATTAACTGGCACCCTGAAGTTGGTCAAACAAGTCATTGATTCTGTAAAGTAGATACTTGTTCTTGACTGTGACTTTATTAAGTTGATAGTAGTCTATACACGTTCTGAGAGAACCATCTTTCTTATGCACGAATAGAACTGATGTGCCCCAAGGGGATACACTGGGTCTGATGAATCCCTTATCTAGGAGATCCTTTAATTGTTCTTTTAATTCTTTGAGTTTTGCTGGAGCCATTCTATATGGTGGAATAGAGATAGGCTGAATATCTAGAAGAAGGTCTATTCCAAAGTCAATTTCCCTTTCAGGAGGGACCTCGGGAAGATCTTCGAGAAATACATCAGGAAATTCACATGCTATTATTACTGACTCAAGATTAGGGGTCTCTGAACTAGAGTCTTAAACTCGAATGAGATAATACAAACATCCCTTATATATCATTCCTCCCACCCTAAGGTAAGAAATAAGTTGACCCCTAAGTGCTGGAGTACTACCCCTCCATTCAAGGATAGCTTCATTCAAAAACTAAAAATGGATAATGTTGTTTTTATAGTCAAATGAAGCATAGCATTAATGAAGCTAATCCATACTGAGAATGATATCAAAATCTGTCATCTTTAATTCTACTAAGTCTGCTGAAGTGACTTTCTAAGATACCATAACTGGACAGTTCCTGTATACCCGTGGAGCTATGATAGATTTAACCACTAGGGTAGAGACTGAGAAGGGCTCTACTAGGATTTCGGGACTAACTCCAAAGTCAACAGCTATATAAGGAGTTACAAGGATAAAAAAGCACGTGGATCTAGTAAAGCATAAACGTGTAAATGATAAACTTGTAATGTACAAGTGACCACATCAGGAGAACTTTCTTGATCCTGTCGGGACTAAAGTGCATAGAGTCTGTTTTGGCGCTACCCACTGGTGGCACTGGAAGCGGAACCCTGCTAATTTGGGCAATCGGACTGAGATGAAGGAAGATTATACTGACCCTAAGAACCTGACTAAGGACAATCTCTAACCCTATGTCCTTTTTTTCCACATCCAAAACATACATCACTGTCGACCCTACAAATACCCTAGTGGTTTCTGCCATATTTCTAGAAAAGAGAGTTTGTTCAGGCACTGCTAATACTACCCTGAGGTTTAGAGCCTGGTTCCCTATATCTATTACCGTCTCTGAATTTTGGCACTAGTGCAATGGTTGAGGACGAAGCTAGAACTGAGGATTTCGGGCGGAACTAAGAATGATTTCCACCTTCTGACTTAGATTGAGCAAATTTGAATCTACCTGTTCTATCTCTCTTATTATCCCTATCCTTCTCCCTATTCTTAACCTCCTCTATCTACTTAGGATGAACCATGAGTCTGGATATGTCCATCTTCTTAATCAGCATTATGGTCCTACACTTTTTAACCACAATGTTAGACACGCCAGACACAAACTTACTCATCTTAGATGTGCTATCTGCTACCACATGAGGAGCGTATCTGGCTAGCTAAGTAAACTTAAGAGAATACTCCTTCACTGTCATATTGCCCTGCTTCAGATTAATAAACTCCAAAACCTTTGCTTCCCTCAACTCCAGTGGGAAGAACCTATCCAGAAAAATAGTGGCAAACTCCTCCCATTCTATAGGTCCTGCATCTGCGGCCCTCTCTGCCTTTCACTACTTGAACCATAAGTGATCCACATCCTGTAACTGATATGCGTCCAACTCATAACTCTCACTCGTTTTCACCCCTATAGTATCTGTAACATTCTGCACTTGATCAAGGAATTCCTATGGGTCCTCATCTGACTTAGACCCGATAAAGACTGGAGGGTTTATTTAGGTGAAGTCTTAAATTCTAGCTGCCATAGTGTTGGCCACTAGGTTGGATGAAATAGTAGCTAGGCATTATTTTTGGGATGTCACAAAATGAGCTAGAGTGATGAAAGCTTCTCTGAATTCTATGAGAAAGAAATGCTTATCCAGGGGATTTGCCTGAATGGGCGGAGGTGGTGGTTGATTTCCTATTCTCCTGCCATTATTCTTTTTGGGAGGCATGTTCTGTAAACAAAAGTAAGAAAAGGATTAGACTGAGAGTATAACTTGAGCTCATGCTCACTCTCACAATATGAATACTGAAAGAAAGGAAACTTTTCCAAAAATACCTCATAGCCTCTTGTCCATAAGTATGGCGCGCTACACACCCATGCACAAAACTCTGCTAGACGCGACTTCAGACTTCCTAGGATTCTATTGAACCTTAGGCTCTGATACCAAGTTTGTAACACCCCGAGTCTGCACTCTGGACTCCACGCGATGCTACGACCTCGAAGGACCATAAGCTAACCCATGACTGATATCTAATGTGAGCATTGAGTAATAATACTATCATAAAGGTGGAAAAATAAGTTGAAATGCCATAAGGTTCAAAATCTAAAATACTGATAAAGAATACCAACTGTAATAATAATAATTTGTACAACTAAAAACTGTCTGAAAGTCTAATCTAAAAGCCTATATCTATCTGAATATGGAGTTGATGGGATAAGTCCCCAACTAACTCCGACTATTGAAATAATGAAATGATATGATAACTTTGTCCTCGAACTATGAGGACCCACCACTAGGTCTAATGCTAATAGTCTGGACTGCTAAGTATAGTCAGGAGCCCATGCATCTGAACCTATGATATAAAACATCATAGCACAAAAGAAAAGGTATACATCAGTACTTTGAATCTACTGGTATGCTAAGTGAGGTAGGATGATATGAAAGGGTTCATATCCATGAACAATAACTGTCTAAATAACATGAATACAACTGAATGAGAGTACATGTATAACTAAAATTAATGAAATACTATTTATGCAAAACTATGCATATATTTATACATATGCGGTGTCTGAGATTATAGTAACACTGGATACTGAGTTCTGATAACTGAATGACTGATATCTGAGTTTACTGATAACTGTATTACTGATAGCTGGGTGACTATTTCTGAAAGTCCTAATTTTATAGAACTCAACTGAGTTCTATGCTGAGTTGGGTGACTATGTCTGACAATCCAGATTCTGTAAAATTGAACTGAGTTCTATACTGAGACTAAAACTGAAATAGTGGGAGGTAATCATCTAACCGATATGCCCTTTTCTGAACTGATTAGGGTCTAACCTATAACCCCAGCAGGAAGGGTATCAGTACCATGCCACGGGTAAAGACAAGTGTTGAGTTGTCCTCATCTAGCAGGTGCTCTGAACGAGAATGGTGGTACCCTCAACTGGCAGGTGCTTTGAACGAGAACGGTGGTACCCTCAACTGGCAGGTAGAACACCTCATCAAACCTCAACTGGCAGGTTGATATCTCAACCTACGTTGGCTACATAGTTATGGAATGCCAGGATTACTTCTAAGGATCATACCCTCTACTGGCAGGTGCGTCCCCATCCTTAGGTTCACTCGGTGCTAAATCCTACCCCCAACTGAATAGATACTGAACTAACTTCTAAACTATTCTAGGCTAGACTAAATTGTTACTGGTTATGTTAACTGACAGAACTGAACTGATTTCACTAAGTACTATAACCGATAGAGTGTTCTAAGCTCTAATTGCTGACTGGATATACTGAGTTCTTTACTGACTGAGTGCTAATGTTCTTGACATTGCTGAGACTATTCTGAAGCTTCTATAATTCTAGGTAAATAGCAAGATTGTCGGGTATTAGATACCCCCAGGACTCAATAACATAAAAAGTAAAGCATAGCATGATCTTGAAAAGTATTACAATGCTCATAACTCATTCATAGAGACATTTTATCAAACATTTGTAAGATATAAGCTTGTACATATACTAGCATGTCATCATTTCCCCATTTAATTCATATGAGCAATTTATCAAACACTTGGAGAATATAATCTATGAACATAATACTAATCAACATGTAGGCATCATGATTTCCAATCCCAACTTACAAATTCAAGGGCTTTAACATGAATTCACATAATACTACACACATGCCCAATAAATTTACATGAATCTTATAATAAATCATGAATTAGAAACCCAATTAACATCATAATCGTGAATACATTCAAGCCTAATATGGAATTCATGAATTCAATAAACTTGAAGTTTTAAAAGAGGTTCTTGAACTCCAAGGGTGGAAGGAAACCCTTGGATAAACACCTAACATAGCTTGGTTATTAATTCTCTAAAAGTTATGGAGAATTTTTTAAGCTTGAATCTTGAATTAGAAGCCCTAGGGTTTTGTTTCTTGAGTAATTTTGAGAATAATGAATGTTTTAGACTTAAAAATAATGTAATCTCATGTTTTTTAGGCTGAATACGGGTGGAAAAGGTCCCAATTACCCCTCTGGATGCAGGTTTTTAATGACTGAAAATGTATCTAGTGATGCGCAAATTGGTTTGCCGCATCGATGGCATCAACGCGATGACTAACGCGCCGCGTTGAGTTCATATTGGTTCACTAGAATTGCACTAAAAGCTGGGGGGAAATTATATGTCGACGTGACGCATCGAGATCGTGTCGACCCACTATTTTGGTCACCTGAACATGGTTCAAACGAGGTTCAAAAAATCTGAAACTCACTCAAAGTGACCTAATGACATTCCTAATCATGAATAAACCTACAAATCGATACTTTAAGGTCATAAAGATCGTGAAATAGGATCTCAAATTTACGAAGGCTAAAATACTTCTAAGTTTAAATACTTAGCTGAAATTTCTAAGTCTGGGACCTCTTTTCAAGCTTTAACAAACTGAGTTAATCTTAGAATTTTGGTGGTCTTACAAAATGCTGGTGTGACGATGATGAAAAGTGACTTATCCTCAATAAGTCAGCTAGTTAACTAGAATTAAATTTTTATCAAACAGTTAGAGTAGCAGATAAGCCAACTCTCAACGATATTTAATCAGATGAAGAGCGGTATGTTTCCTAGTGATACCATGCAAAATCTTTGGAATGATAGATCTTGCATGGCATTTACCACGCGGAGTGGTAAAGTATTGTTAGGCCCTTCTGTGGGCAAAGTTGTAATTGATGATGTGACTGAAGATGATGATAAAGATGAAGAAACTTTCCCAGTAGAGTCTGAAAAGCTGGATGGTAATGACACTCCATCTAACCATCTATAGGTTGATGAGTTAGAGAAAGAAAAGGGAAAGGATAAGGAAGCAGTAATAACCACCCTCCCAAAACCACCGCCCCCTTCCCTCATCGATTGAAGAAGAAGGTTGATGACATAAAATTTTGAAAATTCATGGTGATGTTGAAGTAGCTGATAGTGAATGTGCCTTTAGTAGAGGCACTAGAGCAGATGCCTAGATATGATAAGTTTATGAAAGACCTTGTTACAAAGAAGAGAACAATGAGCTACAAATCATTGGATAATCTTTACCATTGTGGCTCTATTTTGACAAGATCCTTGGTGTAGAAGAAAGCAGCCCCGAGCGCATTCACTATCCCTTGTACTATTGGGTCACTTGATTTTGCTAAGGCCTTATGTGATCTCAGAGCAATTATTAACCTAATTCCACTTAATTTGTATAAGAAGTTAGGTTTGGGGGATCCTACACCCAAAAATATGCAACTAGTGATGGCAAACATGTCAGTGAAGCGGCTAGTAGGGATATTGTATGATGTGCTAGTAAAGGTGGCCAGCTTTATATTTCCTATGGATTTGGTTATTTTTTATTGCGAGGTGGATTTTGAGGTACCATAATCTTAGGTAGACCCTTTCTCACAACCAGAAGTGTGCTTATTAATTTGCGGGTGAATGAGCTCCTGTTCAGACTTAATGATGAGGTAGTTTAATTTGATGTGTGCCAGTCTATGAATCAGCACAAGGAGATGTGTGTCTTATATATCATTGATTTTTATTACGATAATGAACAAGGGGTGCCGATTGAGGAGAAATTTGTTGTTGAGACTCTGGTTGTAGCCTTGATAAACTTTAATAGCAAAGGAATTAAGGAATATGAGGAGACAGTGTGTACCCTGACGGGAATGGGATCATATTCATATTCTCCCAAAAAATTGCATTTAGATCTAAAAAATCGCCTACCACCATCGGCTAAGCCATCTATTGAAGAGCCACCAGTGTTGGAGTTGAATAAGTTGTTGGACCATTTACGGTATGCATTTCTAGACAGTGGAAATACTTTACTTATGATTATTGCTGCAGATTTGGGTAAGCAGTAGGTTGAGGCACTTATCTCTTTGCTTCAGAGGTACAAAAAAACTATAGGTTGGACTATTGTGGATATTATTGGTATTTCTCTTGGTATTTGCACTAACAAAATTCAGCTTGAGGAAGATTGCATACCAACCATTGAGCACCAACGCCGATTTAACCCACCGATGCAAGAAGTATTTAAGAAAGAGATCATTAAATGGCTTAATGTTGGAGTTGTATACCCCATTTTTGATAGTAAGTGGGTAAGCCCCGTCCAATGTGAGCCCAAGAAAAGTGGCATGACTGTAGTAGCAAATGATAAAAGTGAGTTGATTCCACTCAGGCCTATGACTGAGTGGAGAGTTTTCATGGATTATCGTATGCTCAACTCATGGACTTTGATGACTACTTACTAATGCCATTTATGGATCAAATGCTTGATCGATTGGCAGGAAGTGGTTGGTATTATTTCCTGGATAGGTATTTGGGCTATAACCATTTTTCTATCACCCCAGAGGATCAGGAGAAGATGACGTTCACTTGATCGTATGGTACTTTTCTTTCAAGCGGATGTCACTTAGTCTGTGTAATGCACCCGCTACCTTTCAATGATACATGTTTTCTATCTTTTTTGATATAGTGGAAGACACCTTGGAGGTGTTTATGGATGAGTTCTCGATGGTAGGTGATTCTTTTAAGCTTTGTTTGATAAATCTGAGTAAAGTATTACAGCGGTGTGAGAAATTCAATCTCATGCTAAATTAGGAAAAGTGCCACTTAATAGTGAAGAAGGGCATTGTCCTTGGTCACAAAATTTCATCCAAGGAGATTGAAGTCGATCGGGAAAAGGTCGAGGTTATTAAGAAACTACCTCCCCCCATTTCAGTAACGGGAGTTCATAGTTTCATTGGTCATAAGAGATTTTATCATTTATTTATAAAATATTTCTCCAAAATTGTAAGTCCACTTTGCAAGCTTTAGGAGAAGAAGGACAATTTCACATTTTATTATGATTGTAGGAAGGCATTTTAATGCCTTAAGGAGAAATTAGTTGATGTCCCAATGATTGTCGCGTCAATTGGTAAAAGTCGTTCGAAATCATGTGTGATGCAACTAGAGTGGCGCTTGGGGCTGTGCTTAGCCAAAAGAAACAAAAGTTGTTTCATCCCATTTACTATGCAAGCAAGGCATTAAAAGAGGCTCAAAAGAATTACATTATTACTGAGCAGGAACTTCTTGCGGTTGTCTATGCTTTTAAGAAGTTCTGGTCTTACTTATTGGGAACCAAGGTAGTGGTTCACACAGATCATGCCACCCTGAGATATTTGATGGCAAAGAAGACTGCTAAGCTGAGGTTAATAAGATGGGTACTACTTCTTCAATAATTTGACTTTGAATTCAAAGATTGGAGAGGATCCAAAAATCAAGTTGCGGATCACCTGTCCAGACTTGAGGAAGATCAAACAGTCAAGGATGAGTTCAAAATTGATGATACATTCTCAGATGAGAAAATCCTAGTTGTTGTGCTTGAAAGAGTGCCTTGGTACACAGACTTTGCAAACTATGTGATAAGTGAGATTATTCCGAAGAACCTTTTTTTCACCAAAGAAAGAAGTTTATCCATAATATTACACACTACTTCTGGGATGAGCCATATTTATTTTGGCATTGTGCGGATAATATTATAAGGAGGTGCATTCCAAAAGTGGACATGCTAAGTATCTTGAAAGCTTGTCATGCTTCCCCACTTGGGGGTCACCATGCATATGATCGTACTACAAGGAAAGTGTTCCAAAGTGGCTATTGTTGGCCAACCTTATTCAAAGACATATATGAGTTTGTGTGGAGATACGACCAATGCCAGAGACAAGGGTCGATCTCAAAACCCCATGAAATTCCCATGACAAAAATAATGGAAGTGGAGTTGTTCGACGTCTGGGGCATTATCTTCATGGGGCCTTTTGTGAGCTCGTATGAGTTGAAATACATCTTGGTTGCCGTTGATTATGTATCCAAATGGGTTGAGGCTATTGCCTTGTCCAATAATGAAGGGAAGAGAGTCGTTGCATTCCTTAAAAAGAACATATTCTGTTGATATGGGGTACCACGTACTATCATAAGTGACGGTGGATCACATTTTTGCAATTGAGTGTTTCGGGCCACCTTAGTGAAATACGGTATTAAGCAACACAAGGTGGAAACTATAAATCACCCATATACTAGTGGGCAAGTGGAGATTTCAAATCAGGAATTAAAAGGTTTTCTTGCCAAGACGATGAATGCAAGTAGACAAGATTGGTCTAGGAAGCTGGATGACACCTTATGGGCATATAGAACGGCTTTCAAGACATCCATTGGTATGTCACTATACCAATTGTTCTATGGCAGGGAATGCCACTTGCCAATTGAATTAGAGCACAAGGCACTGTGGGTACTCAAGAGGCTAAATTTAAATTAGAATAAGGCAACAGAGTTGCGATTGGGGAAACTAAATGAGATAGATGAGTTCCGTCTCAGGGCTTATGAAAGAGCAGACTTGTACAAAGAGAAGATGAAGAAGTACCATGATCGGAGATCAAAAAGTGTGACTTTCAAAAAGATGATTGGGTACTCCTCTTTAATTCTAGACTGAATCTCTTTCCAAATAAACTTAAATCAAAGTTGTCTGGCCCATTCAAGGTTAACCAAGTCTACTCATCTGGAGTAGTTAAACTTGAAAATGAAGATGGAAGTGTCTTTAAGGTTAATGGGAAATGAAAGAAGTTGTATATTGGTCCAATGGACTCTATATAGTTCATAGCTACCATCTATCTCAATGAAGTTTGAGTAATTGAGATAACTAAGTCGTGTCGCGACAATAAATCAGAGGCTAGTGAGAGGCAACCCACAAAGTGTTGTTGTAAGAATAGTCAGAGTTCATTTGTTATTTTTGTGTAATTTGATATATTTATGAAGTGTGCAGGACTGAAAATGCAGAAAGAAAGGTTTCATCAAGCTGAGAGAGGGTGACAGGAAGGTTGACGGACCATCAAGGCCATGATGGACCGTCAATGGGATCGTCAAATCCATAGTCAAAAAATGGTCATTCTGGATAAGGCTTGACGGCAAATTTGATGGACCGTCACGTGTCTGACGGACCATCAATCCAACCGTCAACTTAAAGCTAAAAAATCATATTTCTGGATTAGACTAACGGACTACTCGACAGACTATCTTATAACTGATGGACCATTGGGCCTACTGTCGCATCAAGAGATGACTGATAAGGTTCTGGTAAGACACGATGGTTAACCTGATGGACCATCAGAATCCTAGAGGACCACATAATCCTGGCAGACTGTCAGATCGACCATTAACTTAACCCTAGTCTGACAGGTCGGGTAGATTAAAATTAACGCTGAATAAATAGGCCTTATCTGACCCAAACGGTTTTAAAACGATAACAAAAGGGTTACATACATTACCACCCTTTCAAATCCTAAAACTGTTTAACTTTTTCAGCATTCAAAGTACCTAGGATCAGTTATCTCCTCTTAGGACTCTCCTTGTTCCCTTTCTCTCCTATTTAAACAACTCCATCCCTCTCTTCCTCATATCAGAAAACAAGTTACCAATCTCTGATAAAGGCTTTGAGTTTTCTTTTATTCTGAGTTTGTAAGTCAGAATAGTGAAGTTTACTACAACATCAAGGTACTATCACAACCTTACTCTTCTTCTTTGAATTGCTAAACATGGGTTATGTAAGTTGTTGATTGTTAAAAGAAATTCCATCTTGATTTTGTGTTGTTGTGATTCAAATTTTATGTCGAACTCTGGTGTATACTGTTCTGGGTGAAAACTAACCCATGGACCCAAAAATGGTAAAAGTTGTGCTTAAACAATAACCTAATGCCATGATTGTACGCATAATAACGTATAGCACACTAGGTGTTTGACAAAAGCCAAAGTGAAGTTTGAAAGTGAAAAGTGAGGCTGACGGTCACTTGGAGCCCAACGGATTGTCAGGTAAACCGTCATAAATTTACCAAGATTGATGCTTACTGGATAAGCCACGATGGACGACTTGATGAACCATCATCCCCCCAAAGGATTGTCAGGTCAACCGTCGCAAGGCTACTTAATAAGGAAGTCACTAGTTAAGGCTTGACGGACAGGGTGAAGGATCATCACAACCCCGACGGACTGTCAACCCTCTCGTCAAGATAAATTTATAGTAATTTCCTCTCTTATTCTGATCTAACTATTTCTTGATATGTTATTCAGGTAACATAGCAAGAAAGTTTCCCATAAAAAGATGTGGTGGATAAACACAATGGGGAAGGAGTGAACTGGCTTTGAGTGAGGAGGCCCCAACTTTCAACACTAGGCAAAGGGACAAGATGAATCAGGCACTCTCCCAGTATGAAGAGAAAAGTAGGAGCAGTTCCAGTAGCACCAGTTTGAGCCCCAATGAGGAAGGGATCAATACATCCAAACCTGACCAAGTTGAGGCATCGGAGGCTAAGAATGCCAATATGGTCAAGAGTAAAAACCCTCAAATGAGGGAAACAATAAGATGGAAAGTTGATGGAGCTAGGGATAAATTCCTTGATGCTTGGAACCAACTGTAACCAGGCTAATATCCAAAGAGAATTAGATAGTGACGTCCGAGTTGCATGAGTATCCAGAGCTTGAGCGGCAATTCAACAAATATGAGTTAGCCTGGATGAGGAAACCTCTAGGGTCATACCAACCATACCTTGTACGAGAATTTTTTTGCCAATTATTTGGCACTGGCAGAGAAAGACTATCCCAAGGGCTCAAAAATTTTAGATTTCCCAACAGGGAATCATTCTGGTCAGCGAGGTTACTATTGATATATCAGCCTACAAGATAAACAAAATATTGTTTGGGCCTAACTATGAAGCATCGGCGGCAGTTCCAGAGTAGAAGCGTCGTATGAACATGGAATACTCTCAAAGACCTTGGTTGACGAGACTCCTTACTGATGATAGAAATCTATCTTGGGCAATCAACCTGCGGGAGCATATTGCTAAATCCTCTCTTAGCTTCCGAGCTAAGTTTTGGTGGGCCATTATTCGATTAAGGTTGATGCCAATAGGGAGAGATTCTAATTTGCATAGTCATAGGTCTATGTTGGTGGCTAGTCTAATTGTTGGGATGAAGATTGATTTTGGTCAAATTATTGTGGATGAGATATTTGTTTGGGCATACAAAGTAGCAAGTGTGTTATCATTTTTAGGTCTGATCATAAAATTATGCAGGCAATCCAATGTTCCTTTGATTTGAGATATTGATAATGAAGTTTGGGCTACTCATAGGCAGGACATTGAAAATCAAAGGATGACCCAAAGTTTAAAATATGAGTCGACAAACCTCCTACTTATCAGACACAGTCAGCGCCAGCCCCTGATACTTCTAAGATTTCTATAGGTATGTCATTGCCTATCACTACTTATGTGCCACCTAGTACAACTATAGGATCAACATCTATGCCGCCAATGGGTGGGACTTCAGATACTGCATCTATCCCACCCTAGTAATCGGAGTACATGTTGATGCGGGAAAATTTTGCCAAGTCTGTTAAACAACATAAAAAGTTTTAGAAGTAGCTGGACACATGGGCTTCACCTTTTATTAACTATATTATAGCTGAGGTAATCCATATTTTTCAAAATATTTAGATCAGGATGGACCATATGGAAGAGTGTGTCAACAAAAGGCTGGATGCAATGTCTATTCTAGATTTTGCTAAGTTCATGGCAAAATTCAGGCAAGCATAGAAAGATATAGCAGAGCTCAAACGACAACCACAGCAACCTATTTTTTACCCTACTCTAGTTATCAGTGATGCATATGAGGGCATTGTTGACTTGATAAGGATTCCACTCAAAGACAAAGGCAAGCAGGCAGATAAAAGTGCTGATAGGAAAGCTGTTACAAGAATAAGGTGAGAAGCTATGACATCAAAAGAGAGATAAGCCCTAGATATGAGGAAAGCTACAAAAAGATCAAAGAAATATAAAGAGAAAAAATAGAAGAAGGTTGCAGATGAAGCTGCAGGAGTTTTCACCAGTTCTGCCCCAGCTAGGGGGGCAATTTCAGACCCGATTAGAATTGAGATACCTCCTATTCTGGAGGATGACATTGTGAGTACCCCTACTACCATGGGGATCAATTTTGCTGAAGGTGATACCAAAGTAACTTCACCACATTTGACTGATGCCTCGTCAGACTGAGAGTCTTTACAAGTATTCCCCTCTTTTGTAATACATTAAGGACAATGTATTTATTTTTAGTGGGGGTGGGTATAATTGTACCACGATGGTTTTTGTTGCTTGTGTTCTTTTTCTTTCTTGTTCTATCTAGGAGAACTGGCATGTCTAGGTTGCATTTTTTTTCCTAAGTGATTGTGATGTAAATATCCATTTGTTGATGTTATTTATGCATTATTTTCTCTTTTAGCACGTTTTTGTATATATGGATGATAAATGGATGTGGCAGAAGAAGTTGAATGTGCTTGTATGACTATTTCTCCTTGTCACTTAGTATATGTTGAACAACCATTGATGATTCTGTAATTGATATTAGAATGTAAAATATGCATGACCATGTGATGTAAATCCCAAGAGTAGTAGAATAAGTGGTAACTCAGTGTGTGTGAGTATTTAATTTAGTTCTTGCATAGTGATACACCTAGAACTTGCCCAGTTCATTGATATTCTTTAGTGGTTGATTCAATAGGATAGGATAGCAGGCCTCCTTGTACTTTTAGTTTACTTAGCCAAAATGAATGACCCAACAAATAGATTTTCCCATTTTTGAACCCTTTTTGATCTTATGTTAGTTTTTCTTCATTCCCAATAACTCTGATGAACTCTCTTTAGGTTGTTAGCACCTAACTTTGGCCCTAGTCTAATATTGGACATTGTGCACCTTGACTTAGGTAAAACACCTAAGTTGAGGGTGGCTACTGTTGGGATGTTAGCAGTTTAATAAAAAAGTGACCTAGATCTAAAATAAAACATCCGGCCCTAATTTATTTAGATACTGTGCACCTCAACTGACTACAGCAGCATAAGTTGAGGGTGGCTAATGCTTCTTAAAAAAAGGGTTATGGCAAAGTGTGAATGAACAATAGAGATTGTAAGTGAGCTGGAAAAGTAGTAGTCTTAGTGAGTAGCAATCAAGGGAAAAGAAAGTAAAGTCCAAACTTTAAGTCACATTTTTCAAAAATTTGTCCTCACCTAGCCCCAAAACCACATTATAAGCCTGAAAAAGACCTGCTTGATATTTGCGAATCAACCAAAAGGAAGTATTAGATGATAAGGGCAAGCATATGGGTATGTATGCTATGTTTGTAACTTCTTTGATAAGTGTGAGAGTCTTGATTTTCATCCACAAGATACATGAATAATGAGTGGTGGGCTTTGTTGAATGTGAGGGCAACTCAAGTTACGCTTAGTTTTGCTGATCTCTGTAGGATATTGTATCCATATTTGTGTGTGTGCTGAATTATAAATAATTTAGGTTGTAGATCTTGATGTGTTGAGCCCATATGAGTGAGATGAAAGTTAAGTGGTTGTGTGAAATCTAGTTCAATAGCTGATTTCCCATCATTGTATTATTCATGTATGTGATTTGGTGCTGAGTTGCTTGAGGACAAGCAATTGTCTTAAAATGAGGGTGTTGATGTTTTGGCTTTTAACAAAATATTTTACATCTTTTTCAAGAGATAATTGTACATTTTTGAGCAATTTTTGTTCTATTTGATACTGGGCTTTAGTGTTGTAAGGTCAAGGATATAGCTGGAGAAGAAACTTGGAAAAATAGCAGAAAAAGAACACTGACGATCAAACCTGTGAACCGTCAGCCAAGTGACGAACCGTTAGGGTTACCAACAAGGTTAAATAGAAAGGACCAAGTGAAAGACTCCTATGATGGTCCAAGTGATGGGCCGCCAGGCCTCCGACGGACCGACAACTTGGCCATCAGTCTGAAACAGAGAATGGCTCCTCAAGTGATAAAGTAACAGTTCACGTGATGGACCGTCAGGCCAGTGATGGCCCGACAATATGAGCATCAACCCTTAACCAAAATGTAGCACTTTGTGACCATCATTGATGGTTCACGTGACGGACCGTCAGGATTCCGACGGCCGTCAACATGACTATCAACTTTGACGCGGCTTTAATGAGTTTAAATTTTAAATCCTCAATACTAATACCCAATTTAGGTTTTTTTTTTTTTTTTAGGTATCTTTTATCATATTTTCATCTATAAAACCTTATTGTAACGTAGTATTCTCTAAGATTCAAGCTACAATAGGGAAATCTAGTTATTTTATTCATATTCTCATTGAAGATTCAAGGACAATTCTTGTAATTTTTGTAAGTAATTCTTTGAATTCATTTATGAAGAACACAATGATTTCTTCTTATTCTTCTTCTCTTGAGATGTGTAGCTAAGCTCCCATAACTAGGGTTATGGGAGCCTTGATGTGAATAACTGATTTGGGTTGTGAAACACTAAACTTTCATATGTAATTGAGATTGTATAAACCCTTCTTTATATTAGTGACCTTTCTTGGTTGTAAACTTGAAAGGTAAGCCCAAGAATATTACTTGTCTGAGAAGAAAAGTGTATGTTGGGAAACTAAGGGGTTTACATAAAGTTTAAAGGTTTTAACCTATGGGTTATGGGTTGATGCCTTAACAAAGATTAACCCACATGATAGACTAGTTGAATAAATCAATACATTCTTTAAGTTCGAGAGAATTGAAGGGGAAACTATCCATTTAGGTTGAGAAACAAATGAGTAAACTTTAGAATTCAATAACTCTTAAAACTGAATTTATAAATTGGAAATTTAAGGTAGAACATCTTTGTGAACATAACTCTAGTTTATTTATTCCCATTTAATTAGTACTTGCAATAAAACTTACTAGCTGGAACTCTACTTGTTACAAACACCTGAATACTGTTAACAATTCAAAACCCCCTTTCTCCGAACTATTTAATCAATAGTCTATTAACAACCATAACACTTTCTTTGCATAGTATTCCCTGTGAGATTTGACCCCAACCTAGTTGGGTTCTATATTTGACAATGACCTCTTACACTTTCTAACGAGAGTTGTATTTTGGATGTATCACTTACATGTTTTCATAAAATTTAAATTGTTGCATTTCATGGCATACTTTTACACTATGATTAATAAACTGTTTTGGGGTTTCACGGATGTCCCAGTCCCTATTTATCAATTTCCAATGAAGTGTTGGAAATATGATAGGTTATTGGCACGTTAGGCGCCTGATGGTTGTTCATATTTTAAAACCTGAGTTTTCCACTTGGGAACCTGGTCAAAGCCTACTCTAGATGCCTAGGATAGAGCGAAACCAAAACCCTTTTTAGGCATGAGCCTAGGATGACCCAATACCTGAGGGGGTATTGGGCCCATTAGAAGAACCCACCTTACGTCTATTGACCAAGAGTATATATAGATGATCATTCTTTATATCTTTTAATAAAAGGATATAATGCCGAATTGAATGGACAATTTCCCCTTGGGATATATTTTGGGGCAAAGAAATGTCTTATAAATGACATGTATTGTAACACCCCACATTTTTTAGCGAGACTTTGAACTGTCGCTCCTATGTGTATAAACTATAATACCATGATTTAAATGTGACTATATGTGTCATGATCATTATCCTAGCGTTAAGAATGCTTTTGAGGTGAATAATGTTCGTAGGAATCACTTATAGCAAAGTTGAGCTAAGAGCCTTTGATTAGGCAAAACTTTGGTATTCAATACTATAAGGGTCAACTGTGAACATGTATAAAATTTTATTAATGTGTAATATTTCATTTTAATACCCATCAAAAGATAGATAATCAAATTATCTTTCCAACGATACCAATTTCGCCTTAATCCGATACCCGAGCAAAAAGTTATGACCATTTTGTATGAGAAACACTAAGGGCACGCCATAGGCCCTAACCGTAAGGTCTATCCCCCAGACTAGGGGTCGCGTCATGAGGGATACTCCCACGGACTAGGGGGCACGACGTGGGGACTATTCCCCCACTATTTCAGCTTACTATATGCCAAGGGATAAGTTGGTCATTTCCCTTCAACCCCAAACGTCCAAAGCAAGATTTATAACACTAAAATAGGCATTATTTTCCCATCTTCCTCAAAACTTCTCACGTAGAAGCCCTCCTATTTCTCAAGAACAATAATCCAAGCCTCTTATCTCAATAACACAAAGATTCAAGCTTCAATTTAAAGATTTCTTCATGAATCCATTCAATTAAGGTAGATGGGATTCATCAAGGGGTCTCTTTCACCCATTGAGCCCAAAAACCCTATTTTAACTTACAAGTATAAATCTTATTCTACTTTATAAAATTAATCCATGAATTTTATGCTAAATGATTAAAAGAAATGTCTACAAGTGTTTCCAAGTGATTTACGCTATTTCATGTTTTGAATTGCAAATTTCAATGTCATAGTCCATTGATTTTATGTTAAATCCCCGAATTACGAATTTAGCCATGTAATCATGTTGTTTTCTCATATTTAATACAATCCCATGTTCAAGTTCATGATTCTCACTCTTTTAGAGAAATGTTCAGGTTTTGGGTCTTTGAACCATGATTCCATACTACAGTTTAAGCTTTGATATTGTATTTTATGATTATTCAGTATTGGCGGGTTATAAACACCTGATACCTATGTGTTTACATGAATTCAAATTTTCAAGTAATAAGTCAGTTACACCATGACTCCTATCATTTTACTCAGTTTTTATGATCATGTTGAGCACTATTAGTTGTTATGTTTAGTTGAACATAAGTCAGTACCAGTGTCAGTTCAGAGGGATTAGGATTTAGCACCAAGCGAAAGTAGGGATGGCGGCTCCCCCGTCAATTTAGCCAGAGTCGTTTGTAGTAGTCCCTAAGTTCTAAAACTACGTAGCTAGTGTAGGATATAAGGGGTCACCCACTAGTTTAGGCTTGACTTCCTCTTAGGGAACACCCATCAGTTTAGGCTTGACAACCTGATCCTTTAGGATAATAGATTAGTGGATCCACATAGCCGGTGTTAGTACCCGTGGCATGGTAATTACACCCTTCTAACTGGGGTTACAGGTTGGACCCTGATTAACTCAGATTGGGGCATGTCGGTTACACGATACCTCCCATATTTTTAGTCAATATTCAGTGTATCTCAGTTCAGGTTTTCATGACCAAGTATACAAATATCAGTTCTTCAGTTATTCAGATATTAGTCATTCAGTTATTCAAATCATTTCAGTACATGTTTTCTCTTGTTCTTGCATTCTCAATTTTACATATTCATGTTTTCATGCTCAATATCCATATATGACTCTCAGTATTGTTTTATAGTCTATTCAGCTTTACCCGAGATTTACATACAGTATTCATGTTTTACCGCTTTCCAGCTTCAGTTCTATTTATTCTACAAAAGTAAAGATTTAAGAAACTCGGTGTAGTAATTCACTAGCTTATCAAATTATGTTTGTTACTCGTATTTTAATATACTTTAGCCTTTAGTTGATTTCTGTCTCTTAGTGAGTCTACTTGCACTTAGCATGCACGTTTTAAGATTATGTATCTATTCAGCTTTACTTATTGCATTCACCCCCACTAACTCAGTATATTCCAAAGTACTGATCCACATATATGTATATGTGCTACATTGTCTCATAATGTAAGGTACCAGTTGTATCCTATACATCATAATTAGACAGTTTATAGCTTCCAGCCAGCAGATGATAAGTTCTCTTATTTCGGGGACTCCTGTCAGTTGTAGTTCATGTACTATATTATTATTATTCTTGTGTATTGATTTATAGTAGTTGGAGACATGTCCTAGCCACCTACAGTAAGTATAGTAGAGGCTTCATAGACAGTTATTCAAAGTCACTCATGTAATTCAAGTTTCTTTATTCAGTTTTATCATGTTGTAAGATTTATCAGTATTTCATTTATTCATACTTCCTTTTGATCATGTTTTCGCATAACAAATTTTGTTTTTATACAATTTAAATCAGTTACTCAAGTAGTATTCCAGTTCATGAATTAGCTTGGGATCACTTGTGATTCCAAGCACCTGTTACGACTAGGGGGTAGCTCTAGGTCATGACAAAACTTGATACAAGATCTTAGAGCTCAAGTGTCTTATGGTATCTATGAAGCTATGTCTAGTAGAGACCTGTGGAACGGTACGAAGATGATTGTACTTTTCTTCGAGAGGCTCCAAGGTGTTTAAGAAATATTTCCTTTCTTTCATATCTTAGATCGTGCTATAGAAAGGTTCTCTAAGAAACTTATACATATTCTTATCGTCTCCATTCATGTAAGATCTGTCTTATTTTCAAGGTAACAAAAATAGTGAAACTCAAATTTCTATAGATAGAGCTTTCTCAGAAAGTACCCACAGATAGTTATGGAATTGCATGTTAACTCAAGAAGTATCCCATAAGTGCCCTTATGTTCTAAAATTTGAAAGTGTTCATTCTTATTCATGAAAAATCATGCATTGAGCTGAAGTCAGATATGCTCTCAACTCTTTTCTCAGAATTCTAAGATAGAATATGATCTAGACTTAGAAGCATAAACCCAGAAGTTTAGCAGCAGTAAAGTGGGGATAGTGTTTGTCTGGATTTAGTAGACCTTGTATCTGTGGATCTAGTTGTATGATAGGTGAATCAGTAGGCTTGAAATAGTGTATGCAAGAATTTAAGTTTGTTGATTCAAAAATAAGTATGATGGTATGGGTATGATTTAGAGGTGTGCCCAAGGTGATATGGCATTGTAGTATTTCAAAGTTTTTAAAGTGTGTGTGCTTAGATAGTACCCTTGATTTGATAAGTGTGAATGAGGCTAGTAATGTAGCATTGTTGTTCTTACCAGCTATGTTATGGGCTATAGGTTGTTGATGTCGGATCTTCAGGTGTGATGGTAATTCTCATGGCTTAGAGAAAAATATAAGTTTAGAGATATGATATTAGTAGGCTGTAATGACCCAAAATTGCCTCCCGGGATGTCACATGGTGCTTAAGGCTACAAGTAGCCTCAAGCTAACCCTTTGAGCCTATTTCTACTAGTAACACTCATTTCAAGATAAAATAATTCAAACACTAACATAGTCATATCATATGAAAGGAAATACGGAGAAAATACTCGGTCCAAATGACCACAAAGCTGGAAACCTCAACACAACCACAATCTGATAACTAGTCTGATAAAGCCTCTACTAATCCATAAACTAGAGAGCCATTGAGACAGGTCCCTAACAGACTCGAAATGAACTGGAAATAACAACATAGTCTCTCAAAATATGGAAATGTTTGAATATAGGTCCTCAAACCATGAGGACTCACCACTATAGGAACGTAGATAGAGGTACTCAGAAATTACTGACAAGGTTAGGACTGAGCAACTGAACCTACATTATAAGACAATATAGCACATAGACGTATATGTACATCAGTACTTGGGAATGTACTGAGTATGTGGGGGTGCATGCATATATATAAAACCACATCAATACTCTTTAATCAAATCATGCGTGTAATAAGTAATGACTCACATGGCTTGAATAAGTATAAAATGCGAAGCACATAAATCATGTAAAATGGAACATGTAACACAATCTCGTGAGTCATTATACTTTCAGCTTTGAAATTTGTACTCTTCTCTTATTCTCATTACTCAAGGCTAAAGGAAACTTTAAGCAATACTTTCAACTCATGCATATGTGTTATAAAGAGTAAAACTTCTTCAATGCTCAAGAACTTATAACTCTTTTGAACTTAAATACTTGGAATTTGAAATCATATAACTTTGGAACATACTTGAAGGCATTTCGTTCACGTTAGGAAAATATCTCATTTCAAGCTTTAGGGAAAAATACTCATATCAAGGGAAAGTATTTTACTTTTAAAGGAAAATATCTTATCTCAATGAAAAAAACTTTAGTTTAGGAAGTTTCCCTTAACCGACATAAACCATATGAGCTATATGGAGTCCAACGTTTTGTCCTCCTAAGGAAGAGACCTTATATTGGGGAGAGGCGTCAGAGTCTTGCCAGGGAGTATAACCAAGGTCTAGTGATCACTAAATAAACTCAGCCTCTGACCCAATATCAACTCGACCTTAGGCCCAATGATAATCATAAACTCGGCCTCAGGCCCAACCTATGGTGGCACGTAGTTTTGGGGTAAGAAACTATAGTAACTTACCTACTCGGTGCTAAATACTACTCCCTTTAGTTTATCTAGCTCATCTCATGAAAATCCACTTTAGAATAATCTCATGGTTCAATAAGAACCCAATAATCAAATCTGTAATCTCATGTAGTAGAGTGGATTTCAAAACTCAATGACCATTAGGTCAAAACATTTCTCAACAATCTCAGAATACTCAAATCATGGGTGCTTATAGCACAAGAGTTCATAAAATCTCAAGTCTCAAGTAGGGCTTAATAACCCATAATTCAATCTCAAGTTAAAACTCATCAAAAGCATAATAGATAGCATATAGATTCATAACTCATGTGGAAATCTGGAAATTTCAGCAATTTATTTCAAAATCTCAGCATACTCATATACTACAATGTTTCAAACATTTCAACTATTAACTTCTCAAGGATTAAAATCATGGGGTATAGACCTAGCTGCAATTTCTCAAGAAAACATGTAAAAATCATGTCATTAGACTCTCAATTCAAGAGAAACATCAAAAGATTGCAACCAATAACAATGGGTGAAAACCCTCAATTCAATTTCATGTAAAATCTCATAAATTACTGAGAATTGTAGTTTAAATAAGTTTTTAGGAACAAGGGTGAAAGGATTACCCTTGTTCAAAACCCCGCATACCTTGAATTAGAAGCTTTGGATGAACTCTCACTTTTAGAACTCTATTCATACTCTTGAATGAGGGTTCTTGAAGCCCTTGACTTGGGAACCTTGAATCTTGACTCGATTAAGAAAATCTATGGTGGATTCTTGAGATTCTTGGAAGAGGTTTTGGATGCTTAGAGTTTTTTTTGAGAGAAAACTTGAGAAAAACTTCATAGAATGCTTGTAAATGACCTTGATTTGGTGTTTGCACGGTTTAAGAGGCTTGGAAATACTCCAAAGTGCCCTTTTTAACTTCTAAATGAAGCTGAAAAAAAATGAACTAGGAACCCGATTTCATGGGCCACTGCAACGCGCCACTATCGTGATGGCTCACTAGAAATTGACAAATGGGAAATCAGTAGTCACCGCGATGCGGAGCCATCATATTGTCCCACTAGTTGGGACCTGGAACTTCAGCGAAATGAGTCAAAATCACGCCAGGCCACTGGAAATTGACTATAAGGAAATTGGGGTCCTCCGAGATGCGCCACTATCGCGGAGTTCCACTAAAAATTGACAATTGTCAAGTAGACCCTATCCGCGATGGGCCAAGCACCAAAATGACGTTGTTTTATGACTAGGACTTAAATTAGGCATAACTCCTTACCCGGGTATTGAATTTGGGCGAATCTTATATCGACGGAAAGCTTATCAAATTTTCCATGTGATAAAAGTCGAAATTGGGGAAATTCCATATGGTTAACATGATACTCACTTAGGAAGTCCCTTCTTAATCTTTTAGGGCCGGAATTACACTTCACTTGACACACTCTAAGGCTCAGACTATGAGGGAACTTTGCAGGGTCTTACAATATCTCCCCCTTGGAAACATTCATCCTCGAATGTAGATATTTGGACTAGGAACACAAGAAAAATAGAGTACACATAGCTGAATCTCTCTAAACTCTTGAATACCTCAGAAATTGCAAGAACTCATGCAAGAATAGATACATAGCTGAACTTTAGATTAGAAGGGCTGAATTAAGGAAGAATAATACCTTCGGCTTGATCTAAACTTACGGAGAAGAGGTGTGGGTACTTGGCTCGCATGTCTGATTCTGCTTCCAAGTAGCACCCTCAACAGACTAGTTTTGCGATAAAACTTTGACCAAGGAAACTTCTTTGTTCCTTAGTCTACGGATCTAGAAATCTAGGATCTCAATACGAATCTCATCAAAGGAAAGACTGTTCTAAGTATTGACATTCTCTGAAGGATTTACTACAACGGAATCACCAATATGCTTTTTAAGCATGGAGACATGAAAAATAGGATGAACAACTGACAACTCTGCAGGCAACTCAACCTCATAGGCTACTTTACCAACACGGCTCAAGACTCTATACGGGCCAACATAACAGGGACTAAGCTTTCCCTTTTTACCAAACCTCTTCACCCCTTTCATGGGTGAAATCTTCAAGTATACCAAATCACCCACCTCAAACTCAAGATCTCTTCTCCTTACATCGGCATATGCCTTTTGGTGACTTTGAGTGGTCTTCAACCTCTCTCTAATTAACTTAAATTTCTTTATAGCCTCGAGCATTGCATCAGGCCCAGTCATGATAACTTCACCCACTTCAAACCAACCTATGGGTGATCTATATCTCCTACCATACAAGGCCTCAAATGGTGCCATCCCGATGCTTGCATGGTAACTATTGTTATAGGCAAACTCTATTAATAGCAAATGCTCATCCCAACTACCTTTGAAATCAAGAGCACATTCCCTCAACATATCTTCCAAGGTTTGAATGGTCCTCTCAGCCTGACCATCTGTCAGCGGATGAAAAGCAGAACTCAAAAGAACTTAGGAACCAAGACCCTGCTGAAACGCCCTCTAAAACTGAGAAGTAAATTGAGTGCCCCTATCCAAAATAATGGACGAGGGAACTCCATGTAGCATGACAATCACCCAGATATATAATCTAGCATAATTCTCAGATGTATAAGATAAGAGCATGGGCAAGAAATGCGTAGACTGAGTCAGCCTATCCATAACTACCCAAATTGAATCATGATGACAACGGAAAAGAGGCAACCAGGTCATAAAGTCCATATTCACCACCTCCCACTTCCAAGTGAGTATACCAAACTCTTGCATCACACCACCAGGTCTTTGGTGCTCTACCTTAACCTGTTGGCATGTTGCATACTTTGCTACAAACTCAGCTATATCCTTCTTCATACCATTCCACCAATAGATTTCCCGCAAGTCGCGGTATCTCTTAGCAGTACCGAGATGAATAGAATACTGCACGCCATGCACTTCATCCATAATCCTCTACCTCAGATCATCAACACATGGAACACATAATCTACCTTGCACTCTCAACACGTCATCTCTTATTTAGGAGAAAACCTCTACCTTTTGGCCCTGAACTGACTCCTTCAGTCTGACCAACCTAGGATCCTTGTCTTGCTTCTCCTTCACTTCTGAAACTAAAGAGGATTCGGAACTACTTTTCACCAATGTACTTCCCTCAGCTAAATCAAGCAACCTAACACCCAATCTATTCAAATAATGCATATCACAGGCTAACTCTTTTTTACCTTTCTCTACATGGGTAATACTACCCATAGACAATCTGTTAAGGGCATCTGCCACTAAGTTGGCCTTGCTCGGGTGATACAACACACTCATATCATATTTTTTTAACAACTCTAACCACCTCTTCTGCCTAAGATTCAATGCCCTCTAAGTAAACACATATTGCATGATCTTATGATCATGAAACACATCAACATAAACACTATAAAGATAGTGTCTCTAGATTTTCAAGGCAAAGACCGCAGCAGCTAACTCAAGATCATGGGTTGGGTAATTCTTCTTATTCGACTTTAATTGTCTAGAGGCATAGACTATAACCTTACCTCTTTGCATAAATACACAACCCAAACCAATTTTAGAGGCATCACAATACACCATAAAACCATTTGTACCATCATAAAACGTCAACACAGGGGCTGAAGTAAGTCGAGTCTTCAACTCCTGAACACTCTTCTCATAGGAATCTGACCACCAGAACTTAACTTTCTTTTAAGTCAGCTGGGTCATTAGAGATGTAATAGAAGAGAAAACTCAACAAAACGATAGTAGTAGCCCGCTAGACCCAAGAAACTTCTAATGGTAGATGGAGAGATAGGTCTAGACTAATTTCTTATAGCTTTTGTCTTTTGGGGGTCAACTTTAATAGCTTTGGCTGAAATAATATGGCCCAGAAAGGCTACAGACCTTAGCCAAAATTCACACTTACTAAATTTGGTGAACAAATGGTGATCTCTAAGAGTTTACAAGACAACTCTAAGGTGATTCGCATGGTCATTCTCATTACGGGAGTATACAAGGATGTCATCTATGAAGACAATGACAAACATATCAAGATATGGCTTACACACTCGATTCATGAGGTCCATGAAGGCTGCTGGGGCATTGGTTCGCCCGAAGGACATGACTAGAAACTCAAAGTGACCATAGCGGTTTCGGAAGGCTGTCTTTGGAATATCACATTCCCTCACTTAAGTTGATGATAGTCGGATCTAAGGTCTATCTTGGAGAAATAACTTGCACTTTGCAACTGATCAAACAGGTCATCAATTCTCGAAAGAGGATACTTATTCTTGATGGTGACCTTGTTAAGTTGACGGTAGTCAATGCACATACGTAAAGAACCATCTTTCTTTTGCACGAATAAAATAGGTGCGCCCCAAGGAGAAATACTTGGCCTTATGAAACCTTTGTGTAAGAGATCTTTGAGTTGCTCTTTCAACTCCTTAAGCTTAGTAGGTGCCATACAGTATGGCAGAATAGAAATAGGTCAAGTATCAGAAAGAAGGTCAATCCCGAATTCTATCTATCTATCGAGAGGTACCCCTGGGAGATCTTCCAAAAAAAATATCTGAAAACTCATTAACAATATTGACTGACTGAATAGTTAGAGCCTCGAACTTAGTGTCTTTAACTCTAACTAGGTGATAGATGCAACCCTTGGATATTAGCTTTCTGGCTTTCATATAGGAGATAAAATGACTCTTGGGAGATACCGAACTCCCAAACCACTCAAAAGATGGTCATCAAGAAACTGAAACTTGACCATACGAGTACGACAGTCTATAGATACATAACAAAAATAAAGCCAATCCATACCAAGAATAAGGTCAAAATCCACCATGTCTAACTCTATCAAATCAGCAAGTATGACTCTATGAAGAATAGTAACTGGACAATCTCTATACACTTATTTAGCAACAACTGACTCCCCTACGAGTGTAAGAACTAGGAAGGGCTCAGAAATCTTTTCGAGACTCATTTTGAAATTCACAGCTACAAGTAGGGTCACATAAGAGAGACTTGACCCAGGGTCCAACAACACATAGACATCAAAGCAAAAGACACGGAGCATACCGATAACAATATTGGGAGAGTCCTTTTGCTCCTGATGAGATGGTAAGGCATAGAATCTGTTCTGGCGCTGAGCGCCAGTAGTGTTAGATGAAACGCCCTGAGTAGGGGCAGGACGGGGTACAGGAGCTGGTGCACTAGTAGCCTGTGCCTGAGGTCGGGCATCTCTGTTCGCCGATTTAGCATAAGGACAATCTCTAAGTCAATGGCCCTACTATCCACAACCAAAAAAACCTATAAGATCTACAAAACACTCTCCGAGATGACTCCTACCACACTTAGCACAAGGAGGATAGTGGGGCCTATTACCAATACTATTCTGCGACCTAGACATAAAAGATCTATCCCCTTGCTCCTGCCTATTTCTAGGTGCGGGAGCACTAGCTGATGAAGGTACTAGCATAGATGGACACCTCTAAAACTGAGGGTGGTTCCCTCCATGGAACCTAGGCTGGCTAAACTCATGTTGCTCAGATTTAGCCCTTTTGTTACCCCTTACTCGATCTCTCTCCTTAATCTTATACGTCTCTATCTACTGGGCATGCATCATCAACCTAGCCAGATCCATATTCCTATGCAGCATCGTAGTCCTACACTCTTTTAGTAATAACCTAGAAACACCGATCACGAAATGGCTCATACTAGCCCGGGTGTCAGAAATCAAATCAAGAGCATACTTGGCCAATTGGTAGAACTTCAAGCACTACTCCTTAACAGTCTTGGAGCCCTGCCTCAAGTTTATAAACTCCTCAATCTTTGCCTCCCTCATCTCAAGCGGAAAGAAATTGTCCAAGAATGTATCTTAGAATACCTACCAAGTCATAGGAGCAGCATCCTCATCTCTACCCTTCCTCCACAATACAACCCAGTCATAAGCTATGTCTTTTAACCTGTAAGACGCCAACTCAACACTTTTTTCCTCAGAAATATGCATCACTTGTGTGATCTTTATCACCTCCTCCAGGTACAACTATGGGTCCTCACCTGCCTAGGACCTATAAAACTCTGGCGGATTCATCCTCATGAAATCACAGATTCTAGTCGCGGCTACATTAATCCCTACTGATTAGCAACTGTGGCCTGGTTATTAGCTCGAACATTAGCGGTGACTGCTTGGGCTAATGCCTGAAAGGCCACTCAAAACTCGGCATGAGACACAATCTCATTTAAAGGATCAACAGGTGGAGGTTGCTCATCATCATTCCTGTGGGCATTCACTTTTCAGAGAGGCATTTTCTGAAATAGAAGAGCATAAATTACTAGATGAGAGGGACAACTGTAGGCACGATAGAATCCAAAAAAAAGAAATAATTTTTCCAAAAACATCTTATATCCTCTTGCTCATAGATGTGGCGCACTACACCGATGGTTAAGACTCTACTCAACATAGTTTGTCAAACTCCCTAGAACTCCTTAAAAACCTTAGGCTCTGATACCAAGTTTGTAATGACCCAAAATTGACTCTCAGGATGTAACACGGTGCTTAAGGATACAAGTAGCCCTAATCTAACCTTTTGAGCCTATTTCTACTAATAACACTCATTTCAAGATGAAATAATTCAAACACTAGCATAATTATGTCATATAAAAGAAAATACGGATAAAATTCTCAGTCCAAATGACCACAAAGCTAGAAACCTCAACACAATAATAATCTGATAACTAGTCTGACAAAGCCTCTACTGATCCATTAACTAGAGTGTCATTAGAATAGGTCCCCAACTGACTAGAAATGAACTGGAAATAACAACATAGTCTCTCAAAATATGGAAATGTCTGAATATAAGTCCTCAGACCATGAGGACTCACCACTGTAGGAATGTAGATAGAGGTGCTCAAAAATCACTGATGAGGTTAGGACTGAGCACCTGAACCTACATTATAAGACAATGTAGCACATAGACGTATATGTGGATCAGCACTTGAGAATGTACTAAGTATGTGGGGGTACATGCATTTATATAAAACCACATCAATACTCTTTAATCAAATTATGCATGTAATAAGTAATGACTCACATGGCTTGAATAGGTATAAAATGCAAAGCTCATGAATCATGTAAAATGGAACATGTAACACAATCTCATAAGTCATTATACTTTCAGCTTTGAAATTTGTACTCTTCTCTTATTCTCATTACTCAAGGCTAAAGGAAACTTTAAGGAATACTTTCAACTCATGCATATGTCTCATGGAGAGTAAAACTTCTTCAATGCTCAAGAACTCATAACTCTTTTGAACTTAAATACTTGAAATTCAAAATCATATAACTTTGGAACATACTTGAAGGCATTTTGTTCACGTTAGAAAAATATCTCATTTCAAGCCTTAGGGAAAAATACTCATATCAAGGGAAAGTATTTTAGTTTTAAAGGAAAATATCTTATCTCAATGGAAAATACTTTAGTTTAGGGAGTTTCTCTTAACCGACATAAACCATGCAAGCTACATGGAGTCCAATGTTTTGTCCTTCTAAGGAAGAGACCTCACATTGGGGAGAGGCATCATACTCTTGCCAGGGAGTATAACCAAGGTCCAGTGATCACTAAATAAACTCAGCCTCGGGCCCAATATAAACTCGGACTTAGGCCCAATGATAATCATAAACTCGACCTCAGGCCCAACCTATGGTGGCACGTAGTTTTGGGGTAATAAACCATAGTAACTTACCTGCTCGGTGCTAAATACTACTCCCTTTAGTTTATCTAGCTCATCTCATGAAAATCCACTTTAGAATAATCTCATGGTTCAATAAGAACCCAATAATCAAATCTGTAATCGCATGTAGTAGAGTGGCTTTAAAAACTCAATTACCATTAGGTCAAAACATATCTCAACAATCTCAGAATACTCAAATAATGGGTGCTTATAGCATAAAATATCAAAAAATCTCAAGTCTCAAGTAGGGCTTAATAACCCATAATTCAATCTCAAGTTAAAACTCATCAAAAGCATAATAGATAGCATATAGATTCATAACTCATGTGGAAATCTGGAAATTTCAGCAATTTGTTTCAAAATCTCAACATACTCATATACTTCAATGTTTCAAATATTTCAACTATTAACTTCTCAAGGATTAAAATCATGGGGTATAGACCCAGCTGTAATTTCTCAAGAAAACATATAAAAATCATGCCATTAGACTCTCAATTCAAGGGAAATATCAAAAGCTTGCAACCAATAATAATGGGTGGAAAACCCCAATTCAATTTCATGTAAAATCTCATAAATTACAGAGAATTATAGTTTAAATAAGATTTTGGGCACAAGGGTTAAGGGATTACCCTTGTTCAAAACCCCACATACCTTGTATTAGAAACTTTGGATGAACTCTCACTTTTGAAACTCTATTCGTACTCTTGATTGAGGGTTCTTGAAGTCCTTGACTTGGGAACCTTGAATCTTGACTCAATTAAGAAAATTTATGGTGGATTCTTGAGATTCTTGGAAGAGGTTTTGGATGCTTAGGGTTTTTATTGAGAGAAAACTTGAGAAAAACTTCATAGAATGCTTGTAAATGACCTTGATTTGGTGTTTGCATGGTTTAAGAGGCTTGGAAAAAGTCCAAAGTGGCCTTTTTAACTTCTGAACAAAGCTGAAAAAAATTAAACTGGGAACCCGATTTCATGGGCCACCGTGATGCGCCACTATCGCGGTGGCTCACTGGAAATTGACAAATGGGAAATTGGTAGTCACTGTAATGTGGAGCCATCGCGTTGTCCCACTAGTTGGGACCTGGAACTTCAGCAAAATGCATCACAATCGCACCAGGCCACTGGAAATTGACTATTGGGAAATTAGGGTCTTCTGCGATGCACCACTATCGCAGAGTTACACGGGAAATTGACAATTGTCAAATAGACCCTCTATGTAATGCGCCAAGTACTAAAATAACATTCTTTTATGACTGGGACTTAAATTAGCCATAACTCCTTACCCGAGAAATGAATTTGTGTTAATCTTATAACGATCGAAAGCTTATTAAATTTCCCATGTGATAAAAAGTCAAAATTGGGAAATTACATATGGTTAACATGATACTCCCTTAGGAAGTCACATCTCAATCTTTTAAGACTGAAATTACACTTTACTTGACATGCTCTAAGGCTCAGACTACGAGGGAACTTTGTGGGGTATTACATAGGATATGAAGGAAGTTAGTATGGTTCATTAAAAATTTAGTACTATCTATGTTAAGTGTTAGAATCTGAGTTTGATTTTTGGAGGATTGAGCTTATAGAAAGAAGTGTTGAAATTCTTGCACTCCTGAATATTTTAATTCAGTACATGTTTAAGTTATTATATGATGACTATTGGGGCTATAAAAAGTTAAGAGTTGTATCTTTCAAGGAAGTACTAGTAGTGGATTTTTTACTTTTAGGTATAGTATTTCAGGGTGAATCTATTATTGATGTGTATTGTTATATCGCAGACTCTAGAGTAGAGTGGTTGCAATTCAGTTTAGAGTTTATTAAAGAAGTCCACAGACTTAGAATGATGGCTTAAATCTAAGGGGGAGATGATAAAACAAGGAACCAAGTCAAGCTCTCAGATTCTAGTAGTTATGCGAGTATGATATAAAACAGCAGTAAGGGAGGATGATGCCCAACCCATTCTTATCTTAGTGCAAAGTCTTATACTTCATTCATCATGACATCTACTCATGCCTTACATGTCAGCTCCATGATCATAGCTCATATTCATGCACTTTCTATAAAATTATGTACGCTTTCAGTTCTTAGTATAAGGAGTTCCAGTTCACTCAGTAGTACAAATCATATTCCATAAATTTATGAACTCCAAACTCAGGTCATGCACCTCATGACTCATGTACTCATGTACTCATGCTTTACAGTATGTTCAGTTCCAGGTTCTCATGGCACACTCTTAATGACCAGCAAAATTCAGATTATGTCATGTATGTCCTCAGTTTAGATCTATTTGATGAATTCATGTTATTGATACTCTATTCCTCAAGCCTAAGTTAAGTGTCAAAGTTACGTATGGTATCCTTTCCTGCTTCAGGATCTTATGTTATAACCTTTTCAGTGACCTCTCCTTATAAAATAATAATGATGAAGAATAATTATTTAGATAGGAAAGAGTAAATATTTTATGTTAGGGAAAGATTGTTGTATGCTTGTTTTATCTAAGGCTATAAGTTTAAAGAAAGATTGAGGCAAAGCTTTTGGTATATGTTATAGTTAGTTGAGATTTCCATGCATGCCTTCTTGGGGATAGTGCATGGAAGTTGTTATTGACAAGAGGTGTTAGAGAATGTGGTACAATTCCAAAGTGGATTGATTGACCAAAATCTTATATGTAGGTATAATGATAGGCTTGAATGTTATGTTGGTATATAAGTGGTTGGGTGTTTTGTGTGCTAGTGAATTCCTACTAAGGGGTTGAATTTAGTTGTTGAAGTTATAAGAAGAATTATTCTTGAGATGAGAGTTGTGAAACACGCATGGGGTGTTGAATTCATTATTCAGACTATTATTATGGTGTTATGTGCAGTACCTTATGATTTTGAGTTAGGCTTAAACATGGTGAGAGTATGTAACTCAAATTAGACTTTGGTTGTAGTAGTTACATGTACCCATGTGAGTATTTGAGAAGTGGGGCTAAGCTTGAAAATTATAAGTTACATTGCCTAAGGCCTAGTAATTCTATCCTAGCTTATGTTTCATAGGCCTATGTTCTATGTTACAGAAGTTGTAGCCATATTGAGATTCCTAATTCAGATATCTCACTCAAATCATGCCCGAGAATTCCTTGCTCCCTAATGTTATTAGAACTTCTTAGAAAGAGTGTTGAAGAAATACTCCAGTTGAGTATAAGCTTTCTGTATCATTCAGTCCCTATAGCCAGCAATTTAGTTTAGTATTCAGATAGATAAGTTCCTATGGCTTTTCATCTTTCTGTCTAATTTTACAATATGAAGTTTCATGAATGTGACTATTCCATGTGGTAATTTTTTCTCATACACGTAAGTTGCAAATTCTGTTCAGTCTAAGTATCATGTTTCAAATTCAGCTAGTTAGTCATGACTCAGTACATGAGTGTTCAGTGCATGATCTCATATTTCCAAGTGTATGATCTCAGTTTTCCAAGTATTCAAGCTCAGATACTATAATATCCCTTGTGTGACCTTAGTCCCATTATCTTATGATTCGTGCTTACATAATGTACTTGGCGATGCTATGAAGCCCTTTTTTTATTCATATATGTGTTTTGCTGAGGAAAAATTCCTAATGAGAAGTTACGTACTTTATTCCATCCTCATTAACTCTTGGAATTTTTTGTATCAGCTATCACTTCACATTTCTATATGTAAGTTTATATCATGAATATTTCAAGTGAGTTCTAAACTCTCAGAATGAATCAGCTCTTTGTAGTAAATAGAGTCAAGTTAGCTCAGAAATCAGTTTCATGATAGAAGTTTTAATGTTTCAGCTCAGCTACATCCTTCATTACTAGAGACATGTCATGTGTATATTATTCCATACTTCTAAGACATCAAAAAATACCTATCCATCATTCGAGGACAGATACTTCCAAGGGGGAGATAATGTAACGCCCCGCATTTCTGGCCTAGACTTTAAATTATCGCTCCTACGTGCATAAACTCTTATCCCATGATTTGTATGTGAATATATGTTTCATGATCATTATCCTAGTGTTAAGAATGATTTTGAGGTGAAAAATGTTCGTAGGAATCACTTAGAGCAAAGTTGAGTTAAGAGCCTTGCCAAATTTTGGTATTCAATTCTACAAGAATAAACTTTGAACATGGATAACTTTTTATTTATCTGTAATAATTAATCTCAATACCCACCAAAATATATATAATTGAATTATCTTTCCAACGATACCAATTTTGCCTTAATTCAATACCCGAGCAAAAAGTTATGACTATTTTTGTGAGAAACAGTAAGGGCTCGCGATAGGCCCGCGCCGCGAGGGCTAATCACCTGGAATAGGGGTTGCATCATGAGGTATACTCCCATAGACTAGCGGGCGCTCCGCAGGGGCTATTCTCCCACTGTTTCAGCTTCCTATGGGCCAAGGGGTAATTTGGTCCTTTCCCCTCAACCCCAAACGTCCAAAGCATGGTTTATAACACTAAAAAGGCATTATTTGCCCATCTTCCCCAAAATAACTCATGTAGAAGCCATCCTATTTCCCAACAACAATAATTCAAGCTTCTTATCTCAATAACACAAGGATTCAAGCTTCAATTTTAAGATTTTTTCATGAATCTGCTCAATTAAGGTATATAGGTATTCATCAATGGGTCTCATTCACCCGTTGAGACGAAAAACCCTATTTTAACTTACAAGTATAAATATTATCCTACTTTATGAAATTAATCCATGAATTTCATGCTAAATCAATTAAAAGTTATGTCTACACGTGTTTCCAAGTGAATTATGTTATTTCATATTTTAAATGGCAAGTCTCAATGTCATAGCCCATTAATTTCATATTAAATCACTGAATTACGAATTTAGTCATATAATCGTGTTGTTTTATAATGTTTAATAGATTCCCATGTTCAAGTTTATAATTCTCACTCTTTTGGAGAAATATTCATGTTTTGGGTCTTTGAACCATGATTTCATACTATATTTAAGCTTTGATATCGTATTTTATGATTATTCAGTGTTGGCGGGTTATGAACATCCGATACTTACATGTTTATGAGACTTTAGATTTTCAAGAGATAAGTCAGTTACACCATGATTCCTATCATTTCACTCAGTTGTTATGATCAAGTTGAGCATTATCGGTTTTTATATTCAGTTGAACTTAAGTCAGTACCAATGCCAGTTCAGTAAGGAGTAGGATTTAGCACGAGAAAAAGCAGGGATGGCGAGTCCCCCGTTAGTTTAGGTAGATTCATAAGTAACAGTACCTGAGTTCCAGAACTATGTAGCCAACATACGATATGAGGGGTCACTCGCCAGTTTAGGATTGACTTCCTCTCAGCGGTCACTCGTCAATTTAGGCTTGAAACCTTGGTCCTTTGGGACAATAAATTAGTGGATCCATATAGCCAGTGTTAGTGCGCGTGGCACGGTACTGACACCCTTCCAACTAGGGTTACAGGTTGGATCCCGATTAGCTCAGATTGGGGCATGCCGGTTACATGATATCTCCCACATTTTCAGTCAATATTCAATGTACCTCAATTCAGGTTTTCATGACCAAGTATACAAATATCAGTTCTTTAGTTATTCTGACATCAGTCATTCAATTATTCAGATCAATTCAGTATATCTTTTCTCTTATTCTTGCATTCTCAGCTTTACATGTATATGTTTTCATGTTCTGTATCCATACATGACCCTCAGTATTGTTTTACAGTCTATTCAGCTTTACCAGAGATTTACATACAGTATTCATGTTTTACCGCTTCTCAGCTTCAGTTCTATTTATTCTACAAAAGTAAAGATTTAAGAAACTGAGTGTAGTGATTCACCAACTTATCAGATTATGTTTGTTACTCTTGTTTTAATATACTTCGGGCTTTAGTTGATTTCTGTCTCTAAGTGAGTCTACTTGCACTTAGCATGCATGTTTTAAGATTATGTATCTATTCAGTTTTACTTATTGCATTCACCCCCACTTGCTCAGTACATTCCAAAGTACTGATCCACATATATGTATATGTGCTACATTGTCTCATAATGTAGGTATCAGTTGTAGCCTACACATCATAATTAGATAGTTTGCAGCTTCCAGACAGCTGGTGATAAGTTCTCTTGTTTCGGGAACTACAGTCAATTGTAGTTCATGTATTATATTGTTATTATTCTTGTGTATTGATTTGTGGTAGTTGGAGGCGTGTCTTAGCCACCTACAGTCAGTATAGTAGAGGCTTCATTGATAGCTAGTCAGAGTCACTCATGTAATTCAAGTTTCTTTATTTAGTTTTATCATGTTGTAAGATTTATCAGTATTTCATTTATTTATACTTTCTCTTGATCATGTTTCCGCTCAACAAATTTTGTTTTTATAAAATTTAAATCAATTGCTTAAGTAGTATGCCAGTTATCTTGGGATTAGTTATGGTTCCAAGCACCGTGTTATGACAAGGGGGTAGCCTCAGGTCGTGACATGTATACCCTTCAAACTTTAGTCTTACCTTTGTCTTGAAAGGTCTCATATATTCAATGACGCGTAATAACTTTTTATATGCTAAAGTGTTTTATCGTCTTGCTTTGTCTATATTTGATTATTTAAATTACATATCTTTGGCTTTAAACAAGACTAGTCCATTATTCTATATTAAAATCTTAGAGCGTTAATAGGCATATAAGACTCAAAATTTGAATCCTCCTAAAATACCCTAAAAAGTCCGTCGATAAAATTCCTTCCAATTTACCTAAGTTTTATTTAAAATTTCATTAGGACATTATTCAATTCACATGACCATATCGCTCTTACAATTCTCCTTTTCCTATATTTAATTATAGTCGGAACTATCTAGATATTCTATTGTTGAAAAGACTATGTTGTCTTAAAAAAGAAAAAAATGCTTTTCAAATAAAGCTTTTAGGATGTTTATCCATAAATACCTGATTCCTTTAAATCACTTAGTTCATTCTATTTGAAGTGTTGTTTTTCCCCATTAAATTCAAGATCCATTAAATGATCAAAATTCTGATTATTTGGTCACTTTTCCAAGTGTATTATCCTCTAAATTTTGGGCTTAGTCTATTTCAAACCAAGTATATGTCATTTGTTGTATATTACTTTGGTCAATCATTTCGATCATGGACTAACTTTTTACCTTTTGAGTGTTTTTTCCTTTTAGAGAGAGGTTGATTTGTGTTGTTAGTCAAACTTGCTTAGTTTACAAAGACAAAAGTAATCGCTGGCAGACATCAATGTCTTACATCAAGAAAGCAACTATAGAGTCGTAATTTCTTTCTTGGGCTAACAGAAGGACTCGTTTAACTATGGATCCTAGTCTGATCAGCACAAATACCACATCCGAGTCATTTCCCACCTTCTCTGTGGCAATGGATCCATGTTCCTCGATAGTAAGACAAATAACCCCAGAGATCATTGGTATTTTGGAACAACAAATTGCCGAGATAAGGCTCATGGTGATGAAAAGTATAACACCTTCTCAGTCTCCTCCAAACATAACTCTGCCTCCTAATGCTCGACAAAAGGGACCTATGTTTCCAACGTTAGAAGGAGTTGATCAGGAAGGTCATTTTGCTCATGATTCTCAGAATGCCCCTTTTGGGTACACATTTTCTCATCCAAAGGTTTAGAACATATCATTGTCATACCAAGTTCCACCAGTGTACACCTATTCTACCGCCCCACCAAAGACGTAAACTCAAGGGTTATACCACTTAGATGTTAATCATTATGTTGAAACAGATAATGACCCTAGAATGTACACTAATAAGACGGTGAACCAAAAACTCAAGGTCTTGGAAGATGTAATGAGAAGCCTTCAGGGGCTTAAGAATAACCAAAGTGTGAAGTATAAAGAGTTGTGTGTATTTCCTGAGATCGAGGTTCCTCCTGGTTATAAGATCCCGAAGTTTGAAAAGTTTGATAGATTCATAAATCCCTTCATTCATTTGAAAACTTATTGTGAAAAGTTGATTGGTGTGGGCAAAAAAGAAGGAATGCGGGTCAATCTATTCAGTCAAAGCTTGAGTGGAAAGGCTTTAGAATGGTAATCTAAGCAAGATGTGACTAAATGGCACACTTGGGATGAACTGGAAAATGATTTTGTGGATCACTATAAGTTTATGTTGATATTACTCATGACAAAATCTCTATCACAAAGCTAAGGCAGAAAACAAAAAAGAGTTTTCGTGAATATGCCATACGGTGGAGAGAGAGGCAACTAGGGTCTATCCTCCTATGGAGGAGACTGAAATGATCAGTTACTTCATTTATACACTAAGTCCCAAGAATGTTGATTACATAGTAACATTGGATGGAAAAACATTGATTAAAATTGCCAAGACTAGAGAAATGATTGAGGATAGCCTTAAGATAGGAAGGATAATAAATTTAACAGAACTGCAATCCACTCATAAGGGTTTCCAGACTAGTGCTTTCGAAAATAGAAAGAAAAAAAAGAGGAAAGTAATGGGAGTGATGATTCAAGAAAGTTATTCCAACTACAAGCAACCTCCTCGATACTAACCAAATGCTCGACATGATCACTATTCGACCTTCAATGCACTAGCGACATATCATGCTCAACGTCCACCACAAAACTATCAAAATAATGCTCCTAGTGCCAATCATGAAAGAAAGCCTCTCAAAATTTTCACGCCGTTGGAAGAATCTCTAAACCAACTTTTTGAAAGGTTGAAAGAAGCAAAACTACTTCATACAGTTGAAGCAACGCTTGTGAACACTTCTGCTAATTGGTATGATCTAAACAAGCGATATGCTTACCATTCTAGAGTTGTTGGACATTATACAGAAAAATATATCACTCTCAAGCACAAAATTCAGGATCTGATTGACAATAAGGTGATAACACTTGAAGAAGCTCCAGCTAATGTTAACAGCAATCCACTGCCCAATCACAAGAAGTAGTCATTGAAATCATCAATCAGAAGAAGCATGAATTTTCCTCAAAAGGCACACTTTTGGCATCCTTCTATCCTACATTTAGAAGTTATCATTCTCTTTCCTTATAATCTTACTTTCTCGTTTTATTTCCTTGTAATTGAATTTTGTCACTTTATTTCCTATAATCATACTTTATGGTTTGATTTCCTTGTACTTGCACCCTTTTAGTTGTATGAACTATGTTTGACCTGAATTTCCAAGAATGGGATACATAGGCGGCCTATGTTGGCTTCGGTCAAACCCTTAAAAAATTTTATCTTTTCAGTATGAACTACGTTTGACCTAAACTCCCAAGAAAGGGATACGTAGGCGGCCTATGTCAGCTTCAGTCAACCCCTTAGAAGATTTATCTTCTCATTTTATGTTGGAATTATATTTCCTACCTTAATGGGATGTGCAGGCACAGCACTGGCCCAGTCATATTTTCTGTAAAACTTTAATAGAAACTATGGCAAAATTTTTGAGAAGACCTAAAATATTCATCAAAGAATCCTTTTCCAAGTTAAATGAAGACGACAATGAAGCATGTAACTGGGGCAGAAATTTTTGAAAGGGTCTCAAGAAATTCACAAAAACTTGACATTGGCTACAAAGTTGAGAATCAGATGTTAATGAAATCAGAGCATTTTTGAAGTTCTCTATGCTTAAAGCATTCCACGTCAGAAACAACTCAAGTACTTTGCATTTTAGCCTAGGGCGGAATTTTTTAGAAGATCTCAAAAATTCTATACTAAACATTGTCCTAAGTTATAAAAAGATCGAGAGTTTCCATGATATAAACTGGGGTAGAATTTTTGAGGAAGTTTCTCAAAAATTCCACAAAAACTATACTTTAAGATCAAAAAATTTTGCAAATCAATGATCAACAAGGTGCATCAGGAGGCAAGACAATGCCAACACAGTCAGTCTCTCAAAACTAAGAATTTTTTTTTTGGATGCAAGAATTGTGAAGTCAAAAAGCTGACAATGTTAAGCATGACGAAGGGCATTATCAGATCTATTGTGGTTTTGCCATGATAATCCAGACAACTTATCTCCCCCATTTTTCTCTTGATTTATATTTCTATTTCTTCATTATGATCTCTAATACTTTCTCCGAGTTTATAGGGAAATGATCAAGCATAATAATTAAGATGTAGAGATATTATCCAAACTACTATCTCTAGATCGCCTCTAAGAAATAATACAAAAGTATCTTCTCAAAGTTTGAGAATTTAATCCATCTCAGGATATGCACAAGTCCTTTGAAGGATTCCTGATTCAAAGGATGAATTTCAATGAATCAAATTCTATTTTATCTTATTATATTTGGGTCATCCACCCTTTCAAAAGGACACATACTATTTGGTTCAACCACCCTTTCTAAAGGACATATCTTATTATATTTGGGTTGTCACCTCGTTCAAAGTGACATGTTATATTCAAGATCGGTCATCAGCCTTTCAATGAGACTCATTGGGCCATCACCCCATTTAAAGTGGCATATTACATACAAGATAGGTCATCCTCCTTTCAATGAGACACGTTGGATCGTCACTCCATTTAAAGTGGTATATTATATTCAAAGTAGGTTGTCCGTTTTTCAATGAGTCATTTTAGATTTTCACCCCATTCAAAGTGACACGTTACATTCAAGATAGGTCATCCACCTTTTAATAAGACTCACTGGGCTGTCACCCCATTTAAAGTGGTATGTTACATTCAAGGTAGTACATCTACCTTTCAATGAGACACGTTAGATCGTCACTCTATTCAAAGTGTCATATTATATTCAAAATACGTAGTCCACCTTTCAATGAGACACGTTGGATCATCACCCCGTTCAAAGTGACGTGTTACATTCAAGATAGGTCGTCTTCCTTTCAATGAGACACATTGGGCCGTCAACCTCGTTTAAGGTGTTATGGTATACTCAAAATAGGTTGTCTGATTTTCAATGAGACACACTGGATTGTCGCCCCATTCAAAGTGACATATTATATTCAATATTGGTCATCTTCCTTTCAAAGAGACACATTGGTTCGTCACCCTCGTTTAAGTGGCACATTACATTTTCAATGAGACACGTTGGACCGTCATTTCGTTCAAAGTGGCCTATTATATCCAAAATAGGTTGTCCGCCTTTCAATGAGACATATTGGGTCGTCACCTTATTCAAAGTGACATATTATATTCAATATTGGTCATCCTCCTTTCAAAGAGACACATTGGGTCGTCACCCCCGTTTAAGTAGCACATTATTTTTCAATGCAACACATTGGGCCGTCACCTCGTTCAAAGTGGCATGTTACATTCAAGATAGGTCATTCGCCTTTTGATGAGACACATTGGACTATAATTTTATTCAAAGTGGCATATTGCATCCAAAATAGGTCATCCGACTTTCATGAGATGTGTTGGACCATCACTCCATTCAAAGTGGTTATGCAAATTGGTTCAACTATCTCAATATAGCATGTTAAAATAGGTTTGCACCAATTTACCTTTCTGTAATGCTACATTTACAACTAACCATTTGTTTGAAATATTGTTGAGAGCATCATGAAAGGATGAAAATATCAAACCAAAATCACAGGTGTGGACGACTCCAAAAAAAACGCTACACAACATGGAACTTTTTTTAACAGCAAATTAGGACATAGTCTAAAATAAAATATCAAACTCTTTAGACACGAGCTAAAAGAAGACTTCTACTATAATCAAACCACATCCCTATCAGAAGGCATGTGGGTATTTTGGGATTTTTCTTTTAGTTTTACTGTTGAAGTATTTCTAAAATCACGCCGAAGTTAACTTTCCTTTTCCTTGAAATATGGGTGACGTACACCTAGAGCTTTGGGAGCTATGTCTGTATAGATCATATTTATATATGTAAGGGACCCACATGTTGTACTTGAGATAATTACAATCCCCTAGTCCTTAAGCTTAAATTTTCGTCACCCATCCCGAGCCAAAGGTCGTCTTAGCATAAAAGACTACCTTTCTAATGTTTGAGTTGACCTACAAGCAGTCTGATTCCCCAAGTCTCAGGGATATGTAGGCTGAGCTCTATGTTGAAAAATCGACTGCGTTCCAACCTCCCCCCAATCTTCTCACTCCTCAGTTTTTTATTTTTACCAAAATTTGAAATCGAAATAGCTTGTGAATTCTTTGAAAATCATGCCTAAAAATAAGCATTATGAACTAAAAGTGGCCTAAGTTCTCATATAACCTGAGATATGAAGGAAATCCAATACTTGGATTCGTCCGTAACTCGATGAAACTCGTGCGAAAATCAACCTTTTTCAAGAAATAAATTTGTGGTTGGACAAAAATTAGGAACGTCAAACTCCCTTTGCCTAGGGTTATTTCCATCCACCCTAACCAAAGAGGAGGGGAAATTGTTGACACCTAATTTTTATCCTCCATGACTAAGTTTAGTTCTGAGTTTCTTCGGTTTTAAATAAAATTAAAATATTATTTTATCAAATAAATTTCTTCTAAAAATATTCATTTAGGTGATTTTGTAATTTTAAGTAGCGATTATACATTTTTGTATTTATACGAGGTTTATAAATTTGTCACTTAAATAACTATTTTTATTAAAATCAAATTTTAATTAAGGGTTATCCCGCAATTAATTCAAATGAGTAAAATTTTGATTTAAATATAATTTGTTTTGAGAAATGATTTATTTGAAAAATAAACGTTTGATTTTGTTAAACCAAGAAGCTCCAGATTAAACCGGCTGATAATTCGTATTGAGTTCTATTTTAATTTTAGCCAATTTTGTTAAATTTGATAATAATTGAAATCAATTTGACCACAATTGCAATGTAATTGGCCAATTGATTTATAATATGATTTAAATTTAAGTAAATTGAATAAAAGGCTATTTTTTAAATAACCTAGTATTTAAACTCCAAATCCTAAAACAACCCTTTTCTTTTTTTCTTAAAAGAAAATTCTTTCGGCCAGCCACTCAGCCAACCCAACACCAAATCAGCCCCAACCGCCCCAGCCCAACATCCATCGGCCACTACCCTTTTTTTTCTTCTATATCCACATAACACCAGTCCCAATCCATCACCGCCTGACCCAGCCCACATCTACTTCAACCTTTACGAAACAAATTCAACAACAAACATAGCTCCATCAAACAACATACACTGTACAAAACCAAACTACAACAACATCCAAAAATTAATCGACAACAGCGTACACCATCAATAGCCGACATACCAACAACCAGCGAATAATAACACTCCAACAATGACTTTAGCGGCTTAAAAATTGAATTCAACAAACAAAGTTTAAGAATGGCGACCCAAAAATTGAACCCGTCGAGTTAGCAATCGACGAACCAACTAGCTCAGCCAAAAATGACAACAACCCCAACCACCTGTCCAGTTTAGCAATAATGTTCAGATTCTATACAAATTTCAGATCAAACCATATCTCAATTTTGAAATTCAAATCTCAACTAGTTTTTTTATTTTTTACCCCTCCAATTTCCCCAAAACAACCCTAAAATTCATTATAAATACCCACCTATGTAGAGAGAAAAGGGGGGGATTATTTGAGAAAAAAATTGAGAATTCGGGTGGAGCACTACTTTAATCCTACATAACCAAAGAATTCAAGGAGAAATTTCTTTGAAACATTCAATCCCAACGGCGAATTCATTTAAAACTTTGGTGAATTAGTAGTGGGTTCTGGAAGTGGTGAAACTCTTTCAATTTAAGCTCGTTTTTCCCAATTAGCTGCTCGGAGAAAGGTAAATACCTCCCCTCGTCTAGTTTCTTATGTCATAGTAATTTTATTTATTAGCATATAAATTTTTGTTAGTAAAGTAATGGATGTTGAGACTGTTTGCTATAGAGGCTTAAAGGCTGTAGGATTCTTTGCGTGAAAAAAATGAAGTTGGAGTTTCGAGTGAGTGTTCTATGGTCTAATATTTCTCAACTGTAACAGTGACTTATATAAGGAAATAAGGTCAGTGCGTTGAATTATTTTGGTGTTTGAGTGCGTTGAGTGTATATTGTAGTGATTCGAAGAATTACTCACTTGGTGTGCTCCTTTTCATTTGTTTTCCACAACTTGAACTTAGCCTAGCCTTAATAATCAACTCTCAAATTCGACATATCATCTAATTCTCTTATTCAATTGATGTTTTTACTTGGAAATTAAAATTTATTTTAAAAGATGTATTTGATTCTCCGATGTCAGTTGGAATTTTAAAAAGAAAGTCGTTAAAATTCTCCAAGGTTACTCTTCAGTTTCCTTTTTCAAAAGAATCAATTCTCTTATTGATTTGGTTTTATTAGTTGGTTTACTTAGCTCTTAGTTACTATCACTAAACCAACGTTGTTGAAAGATAGTGGTTCCCTGATTTGGAGTTATTTTTAGGACCTCGGTACTATGTTATGATCCAACAAAGTGTTGTTAATTTTTTAAATTTCCATGAAGATATGTGTTTTCATAGGAAAGTTTGGCTGCCTTCTTTTTAAGATACTACTTTAAGCATTTTTTGGACATTTATGGTCCATTGGTATATTATTAAGAAAATTTTCCCTCTTTTCCTTAACACTGTTTCACAGTACCATATTGAGAGACCAAGTTGAGGACACGAATCAATATGAACTCCCCTTATCTTCCCATTTCTGTATTTTATTTCACTGCACAATATACTTGTGTCTCCTAGAATGAATATGACTTTAACTCTTTTTGGCTGCACACTAATTCGTTCCTATTTTTTTTGATACATGTGAATTCTTCCGAGTCCCATTGGACTCTAAACCCTTGCATTTTTCCGGGACCAAGTCCCAAGAGGCTAGCATGGAAAAATGAGGCTGGTATACACTGGTATACGCCTAATATATGAGATCTATAGGTCGGAAGTGGCCGATATACACCAGTGTATGATGCATAATGAAGCTAGAAGACTGAGCATGGATTTTATACATTGATATACAACGAATATATAGAAAAATGCAATAAATAAAAGTTGTGTTGTACAACTGATATACATGAATAATTATGAACCAATTTCCATAATTCAAAGCCCAAAAACTGGGCAGCTTTATTGGTGGGCTAATTATGGGCCCAACTTCAATTCTTGTATTCATTTTTTGTAACTTATCTTTGTTTATTGTACTAACTAATTGCAAATCAATTAATCTAGGTAAATTCCCTAAGATATTTTCATTTTATTTTATCTTAGTTTTCTTTTACTTAATTCATGATTTTTTTCACCTATTTTATATTGTCTAAGACGGATTAAATTGATTCTTTTGATTTTCTCCTTAAAACAAGTCTTCTGAAAGTAAGTATTTTATTTTAAGGTGACATTTATTTTGTTCATATGAATAATAGTTTATTTGGATTAAAGTAATTTTCGCCAAACCTAAGAAACTAATCTCTAAATCTAAGAAATTAATTTGTTTTGAAAAGCAACTTTTCATAATTAGCGAAGCACTTTTAATTTAATACTCTCTTAATATTTTTTTCAAAGGTATTATCTATAATATAATCGAATTTATCTATAATAATTTGTAATAAGAAAGTAATTTCATATTCTTCTTCTTTTTTACAAAAGCAAAATTCATCTTTCTCTTAAGTCCGAAAAATTGCAATTTAGTTTAATTCGAGTAGAATATTTTCTCATATAAATGAATAAATGTTATTTTAAATACTTAAATAAATGATTTTAGTATTTTTATAAAATCAATATTTTTCAAAGTTAGTCATTTTTAAGTTAGTCAAAAAAATTTAGTACACCGTTTTGTAAACCCTTACCCATTTTCTCTAGTTTCAAAGGTTTATTTCTATTCTTGAACCTTTGAAACCCTTTTTTATGTTTTTTTTCTTGATTTTTTCTATAAAAATCAAGTGGCGACTTTGTGAATTTCTTAAAAATTATTTTAAAATTTTCTTGAATCTTTTGAAATAGTTTTAAGAAGGTCAAAACCATTTTCCCGCCAAATAAAAATACGAAAGGAATAAAACAATTATGACTCTGTTAACCAAGTTCACTTAGAAGAAGATTTCATTTCTGTCACGACCCAAACCAGGGGGTAGTCGTGATGGGTATCTCAAGACCACCATGAGCTGGAAACCACCCCCTTAGCCTAACATCCAGAACATAACAAAGATAAACAACAAAAGACAACCATAGATAGAAATAAATGTAGATAAGACAAAGACAGTCTAAGAATCTAAACGAACATCCAATCCATACTTGTCCACAAAAGTTTCTAAATACCAAAGTACCAAACTAGGTCGGGATATGCCCCTTTCCATGATAAAGAGAATTCATAATTCCCAAAATCTAAAATGAAACCTAATAAAATGGTAAATCTTTTTAGATGATGGAAGATCACCACTTCACAGCAAATCAATCGATATTCACACCACCTAACACTACATAAGAATAACAGAAAAACCCTAGGACCATACATCATAAAATGATGCAGCATCCAAGGACGGTTAGTGGGATAAGCACTAACATGTAACTCAGGGAAAGTGATAAACTATTGCCATGTCCAAAATAAGTCAAACCATATACACTCATTTATATATACATATATAAGATGTTGAGGGTAAAGGGTCATGAACATGAGAGTTTAAAATTATTAACCTGGACTTTGTAGCTCTATCTATCCTAAGGACACCCATAGGCTATATGTTTCTACTATCCCTGCTAAAAGGGCCCCAGTATATATTAGCCGCACGAACTGAGAAAATTTGAATGAGGGCCAGAGACACCAAGGCTTTATCCATGGAAAAAATATAATGTGTGAACCAAGCACATGATCATATATATCCCCACGCTGGTAAACATGGTTTCCAGTAGTGGGCCCCCCGAGACCTCAACCTTTATGGCGAGCTACACAACCCCCTTTAAGCCCAATTTAAAATATTTACACATAATACCAAGAGTTAACCCAGGAATCATTTCTTAAGACATTCATCAATTGGTATCGTCATACCAATTATGCTTGCAAGCTAATCCAATTATATCATTCCAGTCTAATTAACCAATTTGACTCTCAAGTTCTATTTTGAAATCCAAAACACGGCAATAGTTTCAAAAGTGGGTTAAATCATCCAAGTTCCATATTTAAAACTAAAGTTATGAAAGGTGGGTTGAAGTTAATACCAATTTCCAAGCCAAAATCCATTAATTTAGGGAAACCTATGTTTCCCATTTCAATTACCATAAATTGCACCCATTCCATCCCAAAAATTATTTATCAAGCATCAATGACATATTCAAAGCATCGGAAAATAACTCTAATAGTAAACAACCAAAAGCCCTCAACCCAATTTAAACCCATAATTATATCATATAAACAATATGTAAAAGATATGTTATAGCATAAAATTCAAGTTAGGGATGAGAGACATACCTGAAATACCCAAGAATTTAGAGAAAATCCTAAGATTGAAGCCAAGGTGTTGAATCCTTGGTAAAACCTTAGTGTTCTCGCTTTGTGAGTTAAAAGAGGAAAAATAGTATTTTTTATTTGATAAATCATGTAAAGAGGGTCCTTGGAATTTATTGTAAGTTGTGATTAAAGTGTAACAGAAGAGAAAGACCGAAATAACCTTAATTAAAATGTATAGGAAATTTTGGGCCCAATCGTCATGACTCAGGTAATGACTCGTTAGGTCTAACCACGAGTCATTAACTGGACTTGTCATATGAGGGTAAAATTTCTAAAACCTCACTATTATGACTACTATTCTCTCATCATGACTCTTTATCAGTTATCACAGGTCATGATGAAGACTCGTGATCAAGGTAGAAACCCAGGGCAATCTCATTGTTGACACAATGAGTCCCACTCTATGACTCATGACGAGTGATAACGACTCGTTACCTAAGTCATAGCCATGGCAGCGTTAACTCATCTTCAGAAATTTAGAGTCTAAAAACAAGGGGTATTACAATTCAGTGGTCTGATGCTTGTAAGGGGAGATTATAAAAACTTAAGGATTTGTTGACCTTATCTTCAATCTTGACTTTGCCCAAATGTCATATATTTCATCTTCTTTTATGATACTTTTAATGTTGGGCTAGGTGTTATGTTGATGTGGAAAGGTAAGGTGATTCCATATGCTTCTCATCAATTGAAGCCCCATAAGAAGAATTATCCTACCTATGATTTGGAGTTGTGTGCGGTTGTTTTTGCTATAATATTGTGATAATTTTTTTGATCATTATTGCCTTTAGTATTTCCTCACCCAGTAAGATCTTAATATAAGGTAGCATCATTGGCTTGAATTGATTAACAATTATGACTTTACTATTCTCCATCATTTAGGAAAGGCTAATGTGGTTGCGGATGCCTTAAGCCGAAAGTAGAACAGCATGGGTAGCTTGGAGCATCTTTTGACCTAGGAGAGTCTTTTGGCCTTAGAGGTCCAGTATTTGGCTAACTAGCTGGTTAGACTTGATATTTTGACACTTGGATATGTTTTGGCATTTGTGAAGGCTAGGTCTTTCTTGATGGAACATATTTGGGCTCATCAGTTTGATGATGTTGGGTTGAGAGTGATTCGAGATAAGGTGTTGAGTGGTAAGACTAAGGAAACCTTATTTGATTCAGATAGTGTCTTGAGGATTGAAGGCTGAGTTTATGTGCCGAGAGTGGGTAATTGGGTAAGATTGATTTTGGAAGAGGCTCATTGTTCTAGGTATTCTATCCATTTGAGAGTGACTAACATATTTTATAATTTGAGACAACACTACTAATGAGGTGGTATGAGAAAGGATGCAGAAGACTTTATAGCTCGTTGTTTATGTTTCCAGAATGTGAAGGTCGAGCATATGAGGCTTGGTTGTTTTCTTTAGAGGTTACTCATTCTCTAGTAGAAATGAGAAGGGATTACTATAGAATTCGTGACTGGTTGCCTCATACTTCTCGTGGTTCTGATAGTGTCATTCTAGATTGATTGACCAAATTTACTTCATTCCTGTTCAGGTTTTTTTCAGTGCTGAGAGTTTGGCCCATATCTATATCTGTGAGATAGTTCATCTTCATGGTGTGTCGGTGCTATCATCTTAGATAGGGGTTCAGTGTTCACATCTCATTTTTAGAAGACTTTTCAGGAGGATTTTGGTACCCGGGTTGATCTTAGCATAACTTTTCACCCCCAAATCGACAGTTAGTCAGAGCTAACTATTTAAGTTTTGGAGGAATGCTCACTCTTGTGTCATGCACTCTGTAGGTTAGTGGGAGCATCATCTAGCTTTGGCAAAGTTTGCTTATAATAATAGCTACCACTCCAGTATCGAGATTGCTCCCTTCGGGGCTTTGTATGGTAGGCGTTGTTGCTCTTCAGTTGGTTGGTTTGAGGTTTCTGATATTGGACCTCGAGGTACATACCTATTTTGCGAGTCTTTGGATAGAGTTTGGGTCATTCAGGATACACTTTGAGTGGCTCAGAGTACGCAGAAGTGTTATGCAGATCGTAGACTTCATTTCTTGAGATTTAGTGTTAGTGACTGAGTATTTCTTTGTGTGTCACCCATGAAAGGTGTGATGAGGTTTGGAAAGAGGGCAAGCTTATCCTTAGGTATATTGAACCATTTGAGATTTTCTAGATGATTGCGGATATGTCTTGTGAGTTAGCATTGCCCCCAGATTTATTAGCTATCCATCTACTTTTTCATGTTTCCATGCTTCGGCGTTATATTCTAGATGAGTCGTATGCCATTCTTTGGATTCACTGGAGTTACATGAGATGTTGTATTTTATTGAGAAGCTCGTCTCCATTCTAGCTAGGGATGTTAGGCAGTTGCTTTTTAGAGATATTCTGGTGGTTAAGGTTTAGTTGAGAGATTGACCTATAAATGAGGCTACTTGGGAGGTCAAGTTCAATATGCGTGGTAGTTATCCCTAACTTTTCGCTGATTCAGGTATTTCCCTTACCTATAGTTTGAGGATGAACTAGATTCTTAGTGGTGGATATGTAATGACTTGATTTTTGGTGATTTTGAACTAGATTCTTAGTGGTGGATGATGTAATGACTTGATTTTTGGTGATTTTTGTGAATTATTCATTTCTGTATGATTTGATCTTTTTACCTCTCCACGTGGTTGTTTTGTGGTATTTTTAGGGTGTGCGGATGATCAGCATGATTCCCAATGCATTTAGATGTAATTTGTGTGAGTTTATGCTTTTTGAAGGCTAAAAAGGTTTTATAGTTGACCTCGATCAATATTTATTGATGTCCTGCATCATCTCTAATTAATTATTATAAGTTATTTATGTGTTAGAAAATTAATAATATTTAATAGAAAAGTAAAATAAATATTTATGACATGTCTGCTTTATATGTTTCACCCAAGTATTTTTGTATAGTAATTTTGTTATATCACTTCTAATTAGAGATGTCTACTTCGTTGTTTCAATCGTGACTTTACTATGTCACTCCTAATTAATTATTATGATAATTTAAAATTTTTCACAAGTATTTTTATAGTAATTTTGCTATATCACTTCTAATTAGTTGTTGTGGGTCATTAAGACATGTCCGTTTCGTTGATTCAATCGGAATTTTACTATATCACCCATAATTAATTATTATGGTAATCTAAGCATTTGAAAATTACATAAAAAGTATTATAAATTACAATAGTTAACAACTTAAAATATCTAAAAAATTAATCTATTATATATTTTTTTAAAATATGTAAAAAAAAAACTATAAATCACAATAATTAAAACAAATTTTTAAAAAAAATTGTTGGGCCCGTGCATTGCATGGGCTATTAGTAACTAGTATCTTATAAGAGGGAATAGGCAGAGAAGCAGACAGGTCTCCGTCAATATATCTACTTCTCCCGCCTGCTTCATAAATTGCTTCTTCCGTGATTTTTTATTATTTGATCTCTAATTAATTATTATAAATTATTTATATGTTAAAAAATTAACAATATTTAATTAAAAAAAGTAAAATAGGTATCTATGATTCTGCCTGCTTCATAAGCTACTTCCCCCTTGATTTTATTATATCATCTCTAATTAATTATAATAAATTTTGTATGTATTAGAAAATTAATAATATTTAATAAAAAAGTAAAATAAATATTTATGACATGGAAACAGCCTCTGGCAGAAATGCAAGGTAAGGTTGCGTACAATACACCCTTGTGGTGGGGCCCTTTCCCGGACACCACGCATAGCGGTAGCTTTAGTGCACCGGACTGTCCTTTTAGATATTTATGACATGTCTGCTTCAGCTGCTTCACCCACGTATTTTCGTATAGTAATTTTGTTATATCACTTCTAATTAGACATGCCTGTTTCGCTACTTCAATCATGATTTTATTATGTCACTCTTAATTAATTATTATGACCACTTAAAAATTTTCACAGGCATTTTTTGTAGTAATTTTATTATATCACTTCTAATTAGTTGTTGTGGGTCATTAAGACATGTTTGTGTCGCTACTTCAATCATAATTTTACTATATCACCCATAATTAATTATTATGATCATCTAAGCATTTGAAATTACATAAAAAGTATTATAAAATGACAATAGTTAACAACTTAAAATATCTAAAAAAAAAAATAATCTTTTATATATTTTTAAAAACTATGTAAAAAAATACTATAAATCATAATAATTAAAATAAACTTTTAAAAAAATATTTGTTGGGCCCGTGCGTTGCATAAGGTATTAGTAACTAGTATATATCTACAATCTATAATCTATCTATAATATATTAAAAGTATGAAAGGCCTTAGAAATGTTGTTTGAACTTTTTATCCTTCATTAAAAGTCCTTGCTTTAGACAAAACCATCTTTTCACGATTTTTTCCTAATATTTAAGAGCTAAAACTTAATTAAATATATTTATGGTAAAATATTTCCTTATTAGAACTTATCAGAATTTCAATACTTTTTTCTAATTTAAGAGTTGAAAATTAATTAAGTATATTTATGGTAAAACCTTTCCGTATTAGAAGGAATCAAAATAAGTGACAACTGATACTTTTTCTATTAGTTTAAAAATTCTAAATCAACTAAATTTGATTTTAAGATGTTTTGAAAAATCTAGAAATAAATATAAAACTATTAGAATAAGAAAAATTTAAGAAGTACCACATTTTTAAAAGTTTTAAGTACGTAATAAGAATGTAATCAATAACATTGTAAAATTTGACTTTAAAAATAAGAAAAGATTTTAAATATATATTAAAAAAATAACTGTATCACAAATATGGTTCAAATTGATGCATCTCTCTTAGTCTGTGGCAACAAGGGAAAGAGATACTATATGGCAAACACAAAAGTAATGATACATCAACCACTTGAAACTTTTGATGGTAAAACATAATGTGTATATGTTTATGTTTATATTATTATATTAAAGTGTGTGAGATTTTTGAAAAGTGATTTGAACCTTTACACTTTATTTAAAATTACCACAATAGGTAAAATTATTTAATTTTAAATAATCAAACGTTACATATGCGAGACACGTATGGTTAAACTAGTATATATATGCACACACATTATATTCGTAGAGTTTTGCAATTGATTGGGAGATTGAAAATGTTTGTTGCTCAATTATTCATTTTTTCAATTATAGTATAAAGAATAAGTATTCAACAAAGAAAAACAATCTTGGCTGGGAGTCTGAGGAGATACTCCATTTACTTTTATATATTGACTATTTTAAAAATAGATTTTATTTTTACTTTATTACTTTTACCATATCAAAAAAAAAATTATTTTTTTCATGTTTTACCCTTACCAGTAATACTTATTCTTCAATTATTTTCCAAAGATAATGTGCTAAAATAGTCATATCAATTATTATTTTCTTAATAGATATGTCATGTAAAAGTGAGCGACGGGAGCATATAGGTTGTGATAAGATTGGAAGAGAAAATCAATATAGAATGATATTTAATTATTTTTAAAATTTATTTTCTTGATTTTAAGGAACTAATTTTTTAAGAAAAAATATTTTTTAAAATATTATGATCAATCAGTCATGAGAAAATTAATTAAATTATCATGTACACCCTTAGGATCGTTTGGATGGAAGTATTAGAGAAAATAATGCATACATTAAATTTAATATTATTTAATTTCTTATTTTGTGGTGTTTTCAATCTATGTATAAGTATAACTAATACATGCATAGTTATGCATCTTGTTCAGTACTATTAGTTTCAATAGCAAATCACATCATTAACAATGCAAATGCTATTTCTATTTTTTCTTTTTAGATCAATCAATCACGAGAAAATTAATTAAATTATCATGTACACCCTTAGGATCGTTTGGCTGGAAGTATTAGAGGAAATAATGCATACATTAAATTTAATATTATTTAATTTCTTATTTGATGGTATTTTCAATCTATGTATAAGTATAACTAATACATGCATAGTTATACATCTTGTTCAGTACTATTAGGGGTAGTTTGATAGAGTGTATTGGAAAAATAATGCATGCATTAGTTAATGAGCATTAATAGTACCTTGTTTGATATAATATTTTTTACTATGCATAACTAATACTTGTACTAATTATACATTGTATTGTGTATTGAAGTGTGTATTAGTAATACACACCATTTTCTATGTATTAGTAATGCAAGACTTTCAACACATGTATTAATTTATTAATTTATACATTATGTCCATTTTCAATCCTACTGATGATGATGATGATGATGATGATGACGATAAAAAGAAACATTTTTTTAAACATTTTAATGAAATAGGTAAGTAAAAACATACATTTAAAAGTTAAATCAATTTTCTTTGATGACTTTGAAACACAACCTTCTTAATGAAAATGTAATTTTAGAATTATATAGAACTCGCCTTGATTCTTACCTTTTGGTTACCTACTTTTATATTTCGTCACTATTCTTCTCTCCTCCTTTATTTTTATTGCTTTTTCTACTAATTAAATTAACAATATCAATTAAATTAGTCATTCAAAAACAAAATAACAAACAATAAAGTACAAGTTTCACTTAATATACGTACATACATAAAAATAAGATACTTTAAACAACTTTTATATATTCATGGACTTGCGGTGAGCAAAGATAAATGGAGGGAGAGAATACCATATGAAGACACGGACTCTTCCATTAACATGAAACTGCTATCAACTCGTTTAATGGATGCATGAATGTAGGAAGACTATTAAAATATAACGTCATGTTCTCCTAGAGTGCTTTAACCTCTGGAGCTTCTCCAATCCAAAGCATTCCGATTACACCAGAATGAAAAGTAAACTGTCAATTACCAACACTATCTTGTAGGATACTTTTAATATATATAATTGAGCTAGTTTTTTTTCAAAAACATAGGAGATAAATTGAAGAGAAAGAACAGAGAAAGTTAATTTTATAACCACGCATAGCTTGAAAATTTAATGGTGGCAAATTAAATTAATTATGAGAAGAAAAGCTAAACTTAATTGATGGATCAATAAAGATATACACATATATATATATGTTAGTACTACTACTTACCAGTACTACCATATATTGCGTACTACTATTTATTTATATATTTATTTATTTATCTGGTATTATTATTATAATAATTCTTTCCTTATTATTATTACTATTTATATATATTTATAATAATAGTAAATATTATAAATTTAGGAGATGTTAAGAATTTAGAATTCCACTCCCATTCATATTTAAGTTCAAATTTAAATATTATATCATATCAAATTTTTATAAGAAGATCATTTTATTATTCTTTCCTTATCCTTAATTTTTTTCAAATAAAATGCATATTTATCCTATAATCTATAAATTTTAATTAGATATTTATAAATCAATCCAAATTATATTTTTATTTATATTATTATTTTATTTATTAGTACTACTACTTACCAGTACTACCATATATTGCGTTTATTTATTTATTTATCTGGTATTATTATTATTATAATAATAATTCTTTCCTTATTATTATTATTAAAAATAATTATATATATATATATATTTATAATAATAGTAAATATTATAAGTTTAGGAGATGTTAAAAAGTTAGAATCTAACTTCCACTCCCCTTCATATTTAAGTTCAAATTTAAATATTATATCATATCAATTTGTTATAAGAAGATCATTATATTATTCTCTCCTTATCCTTAATTTTTTTCAAATAAAATGCATATTTATCCTATAATATATAAATTTTAATTAGAGAAAATTTTGAAATCAATCCAGTCGATTCTTTTATTTATTGTACTTTTTATATTTACATAACTACTAATACGACAACATTTAAAAAATTCCAAGTGCAATTTGTCTAATATAAGTTTCAAGATATTTTTCTGACTTAATTTTATTCACTACACCATACAATTTATTATTTATAAAAATATTGTATAGATTTTTATTATTGTTACTACTATTACTACTAACACTTTTTTTATTCCAAATTAAAAGCAATACAACTTGTATATTACTACTACTATTATTTATTGCTTATTATTATATTATTATTATTAAAATAAACACACACTCTATCTATCTATCTATCTATCTATCTCTCTATCCATGTTCTCTCTCTCTCTATATATATATATATGTGTGTGTGTGTAATATTTAAATTATAAAATAGATAAGTTTGAAATAGTAATAGTCTATTAGAACACTTCAATTACGAGTTTCTAGTTATTAAAATAATGTATTTCAAATTCAAATAATTAATCTTTCAATTCAAATTTCTTATTACAATATTTTTAACTTTGTTTTAAAATATTTTTTATTTTTTTCCTAAAAACTGTCACATGGCTATTTAAATATGTTGCCACTCTATTAGAACACTTCAATTACGAGTTTCTAGTTATTAGAATAATGTATTTCAAATTCAAAAAATTAATCTTTCAATTCAAAATTTTATTACAATATTTTTAACTTTGTTTTAAAATATTTATTAATTTTTCCTAAGAACTGTCACATGGCTATTTAAATATGTCGCAACTTGGCATCTTGTCTTGTTTTAGTTTTGTTTATATATATATTGTTTATTATTATTATATTATTAAAATAAACTATCTCTCTCTCTCTCTCTCCCTCCCTCCCTCTCTCTCTCTCTCTCTATATATATATAAAAATACATAAAATATTTAAATTATAAAAGATATAAGTTTGAAATAGTAATCGTCTATTAAAACTCTCCAATTATGAGTTTCTAGTTATTAAGGTAATGTATTTCAAATTCAAATACTTAATGTTTCAATTCAAAATTTTTATTACAATAGTTTTAACTTTGTCTTAAATATTTCTTAATTTTGTCCTAAAAACTATCACATGACTATTTTAATATGTTGTCACTTGAAATCTTGTCTTATTTTAGTTTTGCTTTTCTATGTATATGTATAGGCACTTTTGATTTTATCAATATTTTTGAGTGAATAGAATTATTTTCCTACTTTGATATTTTTCCTTTTTAACTCTCGCTTTAAAACTCAATTACGTTTTTGATATTATTTGTTTATGTCATTTTTAATTTTCTTTGATTAATATAGGATACAGATCTTTTGATTTTATCAATAATAGATACTTGTGTCCTTGCATTTTGCCAGCACTAATGTGTAAAAGAGATTCAACTTTGGGGATAATTATTGCCTACTTGTTTTAATTGTTTAGTACAGGAGTAAAACAAAAGAAATATAGTACAATGAACCGATGTTAACATAATATATATATTCAGTGTGGAATAAAATTAAGCTTGCTCGAATTGTCTGACCAATACAAAAGTGATTATATAAGTGGATAAGAATCTAGCTAGATTGTTGCAACTACAGTTGGCAGCACGTCTTTCGTTTGGATATTCCTGGAAAAATACATGATGCATGTCTCATTTTAAAGTTCAAATATATAAGTTGAGGAGATATACATTGATTTTGAAATATTTACTGCACCATAAAATTACCGAAATACCTTGGTAGTCATTTAATAAGGAACATAAAGATATTTATAAAAAAAATACTACCATGTATAATTCAATTACAAAGGTCTAATAAAAATATTATTAAACTAATACATGATGACAAAACTAATAAATATAAGAAAAAAATAATTTGCATGTGTAACCATTTTATTGTACCTTAAAAATGAGGACAAAACTAATAAATATAAGAAAAAACAATATGCATGTGTAACCATTTTATTGCACCATAAAATTATCGAACCCTTGGGATATTAAAAACAAGTAATTAATAAGGAACAAAACGATATTTATAAAAAAAAATACCACCATGTATAGTTCAATTACAAAGGTCTAAATAAAATTATTATTGAAATAATACATGAGGACAAAACTAATAAATATAAGAAAAAAACAATATGCATGTGTAACCATTTTATTGCAGCATAAAAATGAGAAAAAAACTACTAAATATAAAGAAAAAGCAATATGCATGTGTAACCATTTTATTGCACCGTAAAATTATCGAAATACTCTTCATAGTTATTTAATAAGGAACAAAAAGATATTCATAAAAAAAGAGTACCATGTACAATTCAATTACAAAGGTCTAAATAAAATATTATTAGAATAATACATAAGGACAAAACTAATAAATATAATAAAAAAGCAATATACATGTGTAACCCTTTTATTGCACCATAAAAATGAGGACAAAACTAACAGATATATGGAAAAAGCAATATGCATGTGTAACCATTTTATTGCACCATAAAATTATCGAAGTACATTTGATAGTCATTTAATAAGAAATAAAAAGATATTTATAAAAACTTACTACCGTGTATAATTCATTTACAAAGATCTAAATAAAAATCTTATTAAAATAATACATGAGGAAAAAACTAATAAATATAAGAAAAAAATAATATGAATGTGTAACCATTTTATTGCATCATGAAAATAAGGACAAAACTAATAAATATAAGGAAAAAACAATATGCATGTGTAACAATTTTATTACACCATAAATTACCGAAATACCCTTAGGGTATAAAAAATAAGTAATTTAATAAGGAACAAAAAGATATTTATAAAAAATTACTACCATGTATAATTCAATTATAAAGGTCTAAATAAAAATATTATTAAAATAATACATGAGGACAATAAATATAAGAAAAAATAATATGTATGTGTAACCATTTTATTGCACTATAAAAATGAGGACAAAACTAATAATTATAAATAAAAAAACAGTATGAATGTGTAACCATTTTATTGCATCATAAAATTAACGAAATACCCTTGATAGTCATTTAATAAGGAACAAAAAGATATTTATACAAAAATAGTATCATGTATAATTCAATTACAAAGGTCTAAATAAAAAAATTATTAAAATAATACATGAGGATAAAACTAATAAATATAAGAAAAAATAATATGCAAGTGTAGCATTTTGTTGCACCATAAAAATGAGGACAAAACTAATAAATATAAAGAAAAAACAATATGCATGTGTAGTAATTTGATTGCACCATAAAATTATCGAAGTATCCTTGGTAGTTATTTAATAAGGAATAAAAAGATATTTAGAAAAAAATAGTATCATGTATAATTTAATTACAAAGGTCTAAATAAAAATATGTTTAAAATAATACATGAGGACAAAACTAATAAATATAAGGAAAAAGCAACATACACGTGTAACCATTTTATCGCACAATAAAAATAAGGACAAAACTAATAAATATGTAACGCCCCGAGAGTACACCTTGGACGCCACACGGTGCTTACGGTCATAAGAGACCACAAGCTAACCCATAAGCTAGTACCTGATGTGAGCACTGAATAAAATAATAACATATGCGGAAGAATAACTGAAAAGCCATAAGGTTCTAGCAACTGAAATTAATAATGAATCATAGTTTCAAACGTCTGAGAACAAACTGGTAATACTGATAAACAACTGACAATAACAACTGAAAAACTGACCAACTGTCTATACTAGTATGAAAGCCTCTAAATTGACTAACTATGGAGTTGATGGGACAAGCCCCCAACTAACTCTGACTTACTAGATAACTGAACTACTGACATACTGAATTTAAGATAACTCGTCCTCGAAGGATGAGGACTCACCACTGTTAACTGTTGCTTATAGGCTGATCTGTCTAAGTACTGTCAGGAACCCGAGCGTTCGAACCTATAATATGAGACATCATAGTGCAAGAAATGAGTATGCGATCAGTACTTTGAATGTACTGGTATACTAAATGAGGTTAGGCTAATAGTCATGGTTACATGTACATGCGTAGTAACTGAATAAATATATAGCATGAAGTACTGAGTAAAATGCATGAAATCTATAAAAACTGAGAATACATGACCAAACATAAAATATGTTCTGAATATAGTCTGAAAACTAAAATATTGAGTATTGATAAATGAGTAACTGATATCTCTATACTATGGTCAAGCAAAATTGAAACTGAATTACTGGACTGAGACTATGGGAGCTAGTTATAACCGACATGCCCTAATAAACTATTAGGGTCCAACCTGTAACCCCAGTTAGAAGGATGTTAGTACTGTGCCACGGGTACTAATACTAGTTGTGTGGATCCACTAATTTGAAGTCTCGAAGGACGAGGGTGTCATGCCTAACTGACCGGGGACCCCTCAAAATCTACGGTGGCATCGTAGGTCTGGAACCTAGGGACTGCTACTAGTTCCTCATACCTAACTAACGGGGAAGACACCATCCCTATGCTCACTCGGTGTTAAGTGTTACTCCTAACTGAGTGACACTGATTATTAGACTGAACTGAGTTTAACTGAATGTAATAAATAGTCGAACTGATAATGCTCATAACTATTTTGAAAAAATTCTGTAGATATTGAAACTAGGTAAGCAGCTAAATTTTGGGTATACAAACCCCCAGGACTCGATAGCAATAATAGCAAGATCATACTAAAACTTTGAGGACATGATATGCAAGCATTTATTCAAAACTCATTTTTGTAGGCATTTCATCAAACACTTGCAATGCATGGTTTAAGCTAAGAATGGGAATAGTTTTAAAGCTTATAGTAATAGCATGATTTCAATAGTAAAATCACTAATTAAGGCTTAAATCAATGAACAACACCATTAAAAATATGGGGTTTAATAACAACAACAATTACGTGTAAATATGGTATAAAATAGAAATTCAAGGTTAAAAATCATAATAATCATGTAAAAATCATAACTTTGAATTTGAAATTGGGTTCTTGGACTCCATGGGTGAAAAGGACCCATGGATGAACATCTAACATACCTCAAAAGCTTGAATCTTGAAACAGAGTAACTTTTCTTGAAAGTTCTTGAATGGTGATGCTTTGATTCTTGAGTTTTCATGAGGGAGGGTTTGAATCTTGTTCTAGGAGAATGATCTTGAAAGAAACCCTAATTTTGATGTTAAGGATGAATGAGGAGTTATGTTCTTTAATTTGATGGGATTAGGGGTTAAAAGGGGTGGAAAAGGACCCAAAAATCTTATTAAAACGTCTTTAAATTGCTTGAACGGATGTGGTTGATGGTATGGGTGACGAACTGTCACTCTGGTGGCTAACCGTAACTCAAACCATCATTTTATTGCCAGAAAATGGGCTCACTACTTAAGTTACGATGGCCAGAGTGACGGTCTGTCAGCTTTCCCGTCGCACCTTGGTAGTCGGATAACTCTTTGGTAAAATGGGCATAACTTTTTACTCCAATATCGGATTAAGGCAAAATTGGTATCATTGTCAAGATAATTCAATTATCTATCTGTTGGTGGATAATAATCTCAAAAATTCTTAGTAGAATGAAATATATGCTTATTTGAAGTTGATTATAGCAACATCCTTTTTAAGAATTCAATCGGTAAGGGATATTTTGATTCGTCTAATAGCTAGGACATATTTGAGGCCTTAATACACATCAAACTCGATCATAAAACTACCAAATCACTATAATTTATTTCTCATGAGATTGAAGTATGGTTCTACTATTGGTTGGTATTATCAAGGTATTACAATATCTCTTCTTTGGGAACATTCGTTCTCGAATGAGGTTAGTTAAGCTGAGAACACTGAGGAATTGAGGTTTTATGCTGAATATACATACTGAAAACATGATTACATTACTGAATGTAAATCATGACTGACCTGGTTTCGTGAATGCATGAATGACATGAGAATGATATGCAGCTGGAACTGAGCATGGAAAAGAGAAATTCTAGGAAAAATTATTACCTTAAGCTGAGTTTGAGTTTGTGGAGAAAATATGAGGGTACTTGGTCTGCATATCTACTTATACTTCCCAAGTGTCTCCCTCAACGGACTGGTTACACCAAAGAACTTTGACCAAGGGAACTTCTTTGTTTCTTAGTCACGAATCTGGCGATCAAGGATCTCAACTGGAACTTCTTCGTAAGAAGGTTGTTCTGAACATCTACGCTTTCTAAAGCAACTACAGTTGGGTCACCAATACACTTCTTCAACACAGAGATATGAAATACTGGGTGCACTGATGCTAAGTCTACAGATAACTCAAGCTCATAAGCCACCTTTTTGAAATGGCTCAAAATTTTATAAGGGCCAACATATCGAGGACTAAGCTTACCCTTCTTACCAAACCTCTTCACCCCCTTTATAGGAGAGATCTTTAGATATACAAAATCACCAATATCAAACTCAAGATCATTTCACCTCATATCTGCGTATGATTTCTGTTGGCTTTGGATTGTCCTGAGCTTCTCGCTGATCAACTGAACCTTCTCTAAAGCATCAAACACCAAGTCTGGCCCTTCCAAAGATTTCTCACTTACCTCAAACCAACCAATTGGAGATCTATATCTCCTCCTATATAGAGCCTCAAATGGAGTCATCTGAATACTGGAATAATAGCTGTTATTATATGCGAACTCAATCAAAGGCAAGTGATCATCCCAACTACCCTTAAAATTAACTACACACGCTCTCAATATATCCTCAAGGGTCTGAATGGTCCTCTCTGCCTGACCATCTTCCTGAGGGTGAAAGGCTGTATTGAGGTGAACTTCGGTACCAAGACCCTTCTAAAAAGCTTTCCAAAAGTAAGAGGTAAAGTGAGTACCTCTATCTGAGATAATGGACAACGAAACTCCGTGCAACCAAACCAACACTCTAATATAGATCTTGGCATAGTCCTCGGTTAAATGAGAAGTATGAACTGGTAAGAAATTGGCTGATTTGGTCATTCTTTCCACAATGACCCAAATTAAATCATGCTGACGATGAGTACAAGGCAAACTTGTCACATAATCCATGTTCACTTCCTCTCACTTCCAAGTGGGAATACTGAACTCCTGCATAGACCCACTAGGCTTTTGATGTTCGATCTAAACCTATTGGCAAGTGGAGGACTTTGCCACAAACTCTGCAATATCCCTCTTCATACCACTCCATTAATAGATTTCCCACAGATTGCGGTACATTTTTGTGGCCCCCGAGTGAATAGAGTAATGTGCAGCATGTGCCTCGGCAAGAATTCGTTGTCTCAACTCATCTACACACGGCACATATAGTCAACCCTGGCAACACAACACACCATCTCCTCCTTGGGAGAAAACCTCTACTTTATGATCTCTGACTGGCTCCTTCAACTTAACCAGACTGGGATCCCTATCTTGTTTTTCTTTCACTTTGGCAACCAAAAAAGATTCTGAACTATTTTGAGCCCATACACTACCCTCACCTGAATAAACCAAATGAACTCCTAATCTAGCAAGCTGATGAACTTCCCTAACTAACTTCTTCTTGTCATCCTCAACATGAGCAGCACTACCCCTAGACAAGCTACTTAGGGCATCTGCCACTACATTGGCCTTACCCGAGTGGTATAAAACACTCATACCATATTCTTTCAATAATTCTAACCATCTCTGACACAAATTTAAATCCTTCTATGAAAAAACATACTGAAAGCTTTTGTGATCTGTGAACACATCAACATGTACCCCATACAAATAGTGCCTTAAAATCTTTAAGGCAAACACAACAGTTGCTAACTCAAGATCATGGGTTGGGTAATCCTTTTCATGAGGCTTAAGCTATCTAGAAGCATAAGCTATAACCTTACCTTTCTGCATCAAAACACAACCCAATTCAACTCTAGAAGCATCACAGTACAGAACAAAACCCTCTGAACCATCAGGTAAAGTCAAAACTAGGGTTGTGGTGAGTCGAGTCTTCAACTCCTGAAAAATCTCCTTACAAGAATCTGACTATTAAAACTTAACTTTTTTTGACTCAGTCTGGACATAGGGGATGCAATAGATGAAAACCCTTCAAAAAAACATTAGTAATATCCATCCAAACCTAAGAAACTCTTAATATCTGATGGAGAGATGGGTCTGGGCCAGTTTCTTACAGCTTCGGTCTTTTGAGGGTCAACTCTAATGCCATCACCAGAAATAATATGGCCAAGAAAAGCTACTGATCTTAGCCAAAACTCACATTTACTAAACTTGGCAAACAACTGATGAGCTCTAAGATACTGCAATATAATTCTAAGATGGTCTACATGATTATTTTCATTGAGGGAGTAGACAAGAATACCATCAATAAAGACTATGACGAACATGTCCAAGTACTTCTTGAACACTCGGTTCATCAAGTCTATAAAGGATACTGGGCATTTGTGAGACCAAAGTACAAGACTAAAAAACTCAAAGTGACCATACCGAAATCTGAAAGCTATTTTTGGAATGTCACATTCCCTGACTCTATGCTGATGATAGCCGGATCTGAGGTCTATCTTAGAGAAATAACTGGCACCCTGAAATTGGTCGAACAAGTCATCAATTCTGGGAAGTGGGTATTTGTTTTTTATTGTGACTTTTTTCAACTAACGGTAGTCAATACACAACCTAAGAAAACCATCTTTCTTATGCATGAATAGAACAGGTGCGCCCCATGGGAAAATGTTGGGCCTAATGAATCCCTTGTCTAGGAGATCTTTCAACTGTTCTTTCAACTCCTTGAGTTTCGCTGGAGCCATTCTATATGGTAGAATAGAGATAGGTTGGGTATCTGGAAAAAGGTCTATCCTGAAGTCAATTTCCTTTTCAGAAAAAACTCCGGGAAGACTTCAGGAAACACATTTACAAATTCCCTTACTACCGAAACTGACTCGATATTAGGAGTATCTGAATTAGAGTCTTTTAATCGAATAAGATGATAAATACACCCATTGGATATCATTTTTCTCGCTCTAAGGTACGAAACAAACTGACCCCTAAGCGTTGTAGTACTACCCCTCCATTCAAGGACTGGTTAATTTGGAAATTGAAAATGGACAACTCTATTTCTACAATCAACAGAAGCATAGCATGAATGGAGACAATCCATGCCAAGAATGATATCAAAATCCGTCATCTCTAACTCTACAAGGTCTACTAAAATATCTTTTTGGGACACTGTAACCGGGCAGTTCCTGTATACCCGCCAAGCTATGATAGACTTACCCACTAAAGTAGACACTAAGAAAGGCTCTACTTAGATTTTGGGACTGACTCTGAAGTTGACGGCAATATAAGGGGTTACAAAACAAAGAGAAACTCTCAGATCTAATAAACCATATACATGCAAATGAAAGAACTATAACGTACCAGTGACCATATCAGGAGAAATTTTTTGATCTTATTGGGACTAAAGTGCATAAAGTCATTTGGGCGCTGCCCACTGGTGGCACTTAAAGTGGTGCCCTGATGAGTTGAGTGACCTACGGATGCTAATGATATGTTAGCCTGACCCTATTGACGATCATTCATACCTTTCCACAGACCTGTCGAACATTTCTTCAACTTGTGGCCTGGCTCTCCATATCCAAAACACACATCGCTGCCAGCCCTGCACACACCTTGATGATCTTTCCACACTTCTAGCAGAGAGAAATAGTGCGGGCACTACTTACACTGCCCTGGGACTTAGATCCAGGTGTCCTATCCCAATTATCATTTATGAACTTTAGCACAGGTGCACTAGCTGAGGATCGAGCTGGAACTAAAGATTTCTGGCGGATCTAAGTATGATTACCACCTTCTGACCTCGGCTGAGCAACATTAAAGCTACCTGTTCTAGCTCTTTTGTTCTCCCTCTCTTTCTCCTTAGCCTTCTCTTTTCAATTTATTGAGCATGTACCATCAACCTAGACAAGTCCATCTCTTTAATGAATATTGTGGTCATAAACTCCTTAACCACACTATCTGATATACTAGACACGAACTTGCTCATCCTAGACCTATTATCAGCCACCACATGAGGAACATACCTGGCTAGCTGAGTAAACTTAAGGGAATACTCTTTCACACTCATGTTACCCTGCTTCAAATTAATAAACTCTAACACCTTAGCTTCTCTTAGCTCCAAATGGAAGAATCTATCTAAAAAGGCTGCAACAAATCTTCCCACTCTATAGGCCCTGTATCCGTGCCTCTATCCCCTTTTCACTGCTTAAACCAGGTGTGAGCTACATCCTACAGCTGATAAGCAGCCAATTCAGTGCTCTCACTAGAAGTTACCCTCATAATGTTTGTTAACTTATGCACCATGTCAAGGAATTCCTGTGGATCCTCTTCAGACTTAGATCTCGAAAAGGATGGAGAATTCATTCAGGTGAAGTCCCGAATCCTAGTTGCAGCAGTATTGCCCACTAGGTTGGCTGATACAACAGCTGGCCAAATATTTTGAGCTACTACAGATTTGGCTAAAGTAGTAAATATAACTATGAACTCGGCATGTGAAACATGCTCATTCAGGGAATCATCCTAAACGGGCGAAAGTGCTGGCTGATTTCTATTTCTTATTTGGTTAGTCTTTCTAGGAGACATGTTCTATAAATGGAAGGAAGATTAATTCGATAAAGATTTTAAGTTGAGCTCATGCTCTTGCACACTACATAAACTCTAAAAGAAGGAAAACATTTCCTAAAATATATTGCAGCCTCTTATCCATAAATGTGGTGTGCTTCACACCTATGCACAAGACTCTACTCAACGTGGCTTTTAGATTCCGTAGGACACTTTAAACCTTAGGCTCTGATACCAAGTTTGTAATGCCTCGAGAGTACACCCTGGACGTCACACGATGCTTATGGTCATAAGTAACCACAATATAACCTATGAGCTGGTACTTGCTGTGAGCACTAAATAAAATAATAACATATGCGAAAGAATAACTAAAAAGACATAAGGTTCTAGGAACTAAAATTTATACTGAATCATAGTTTCAAACGTCTAAGAACAAACTAGTAATACTAATAAGCAACTGTCTATAACAACTGAAAAACTAACCAACTGTCTGTACTAGTATAAAAGCCTCTAAACTGACTAACTATGGAGTTGATGGGACAAGCCCCCAACTAACTCTGACTTACTAGATAACTGAACTACTAACATACTAAATTTAAGATAACTCATCCTCAAAGAATAAGGAATCACCACTATTGACTGTTACTGATAGGCTGATCTGTCTAAGTACTATCAGGAACCCGAGCATTCGAACCTATGATATGAGACATCATAGCACAGGAAACAAGTATGCGATCAGTACTTTGAATGTACTGGTATGCTAAATGAGTTTAGGCTAATATGCATGGTTTCATGTGCATGCTTAGTAACTGACTGAATGTGTAATATGAAGTACTGAGTAAAATGCATGAAATCTGTAAAGACTAAGAATGCATGACCAAGCATAAAATATGTTCTGAATATAGTCTAAAAACTGAAATATTGAGTACTGATAAATGAGTAACTGATATCTATATACTATGGTCAAGCAAAACTGAAACTGAATTACTGGACTGAGACTATGGGAGCTAGCTATAACCGATATGCCCTAATATACTATCCGGGTCCAACCTGTAATCCCAGTAGGAAAGGTGTTAGTACCGTGCCACGGGTATAAACACTGGTTGTATGGATCCACTAATCTGAAGTCCCAAAGGACGAGGGTGTCATGCCTAACTAATGGGGACCCCTCAAAATCTATGGTGGTGCCGTAGGTTTAGAACCTAGAGACTGATACTAGTACCTCATACCTAACTGACGGGGGAGACAACATCCCTACACTCACTTGGTGCTAAGTGTTACTCCCAACTGAATAACACTGATTATTAGACTGAACTGAGTTTAACTGAATGTAATAAATAGTCGAACTGATAATGCTCATAACTATTTTGAAGCCATATTATAGATACTAAAACTAGGTAAGAAGCTAAATTTTGGGTATACAAACCCCCAGGACTCGATAGCAATAATAGCAAGATCATACAAAAACTTTGAGGACGTGATATGCAAGCATTTATTCAAAACTCATTCTTGTAGGCATTTCATCAAACACTTGCAATGCATGGTTTAAGCTATGCATGGGATTAGTTTTAAAGCTTCTAGTAATAGCATGATTTCAATAGTATTATCACTAATTAAGGCTTAAATCAATGAACAACATCATTCAAACATGTGGAGTTTAATAACAACAACAATTACGTGTAAACATGGTATAGAATCTAAATTCATGGTTAAAAATTATAATAATCACGTAAAAATCATAACTTTGAATTTGAAATTGGGTTCTTGGACTCCGTGGGTATAAAGGACCCATGGATGAACATCTAACATACTTCAAAAGCTTAAATCTTGAAAGAGAGTAATTTTTCTTGAAGGTTCTTGAATGGTGACGCTTTGATTCTTGATTTTCTTAAGGGAGGGTTTGAATCTTGTTCTTGGGGAATTATCTTGAAAGAAACCCTAATTTTGATGTTAAGGATGAATGAGGAGTTATATTCTATAATTTGATGGAATTGGGGGTTAAAAGAGGTGGAAAAAGACCCAAAAATCTCATTAAAACGTCTTTAAATCGCTTGAACAGATGTGGTTGACGGTCTGGGTGACGTACCGTCACTCTGGTGACTAACCATCACTCAAATCATCATTTTATGGCCAAAAAATGGGCTCACTACCTGAGTTGTGATGGCCAAAGTGACAGTCCATCACTGCCTTGTCGGTCCGTCAGTTTTCCCGTCACACCTCGACAGTCGGACAACTCTATGGTAAAACGGGCATAACTTTTTACTCCGATATTGGATTAAGTAAAAATTAGTATCGTTGGAAAGATAATTCAATTATCTATATTTTGGTGGGTCATTATCTTAAAAATTCTCAGTATAATGAAAGATACACTTGTTTGAAGTTGACTATAGCAACATCCTTCTCAATAATTCAATCGGTAAGGGATATTTTGATTCGTCTAATAGATAGGACGTATTTGAGGCCTTAATACACATCAAAATTGATTATAAAACTATTAAATCACTATACTTTATTTTTCATGAACTTGAAGCAATGTTCTACTATTGGTTGGGATTCTCGAGGTATTACAAAATATAAGGAAAAAACCATATGCATGTGTAACCATTTTATTTACTACTATATATAATTAAAGTTTGGGATCACTAAAATTACCAAAATACCCTTGGTAGTCACTCGAACCTTCACTTATATATAGTAGTAAAGTAATAAAAATGATAATAATAATAATAATATAATAATAGTAATAGTAATAGTAAAATAAGTAATAATAGGTCAGACTTCTATCATAGTATTAGGACCTTTTTTGGAGGGAATTTCCTCTAGTTTCTTAGGCGAACTTGTAGAGGTTTGGCCATTCTCATTGCCCGGTAATTGAGATCTTAATGCAGGATCTTTTATAATTTCTAAGAGGGCTGCCAACTTGTTTTCTTTTAAGACATTAATTTCCAAATATTTGAATTGAGAATAAATATTATAGAATACATCATCCTCTTCCTTGTTATCACAAGGTTGTCTTTGTTGACATGGTAGACATTAGTCATCTGAAGACATATAATCTTCGTTGTAAAGAACTTTTAAAGCCAAGTAACCACCTTACTCTCTTACTCTCTCTCTCTCTATAATCATATTTCTCTTAATAAAGCTGTTTATAAATTTTCGCTAAGTACTGATCAAGCCCTTCTATTTTAAGGTATTCTAAATTTCTATATTTATTTTTTGTACTTTGAAATAGCCTAAATGATAGGCAAATACTTAGTGTTGAACTATAACATACTAAGTTACTGGTATAACATGGCATGGATTACATAAATAAGAATCAAATCATATGATGATGTTAAGGTCATAGGATATTGACTTACAGTAATAGCTCTAATTCATGCTTTATACCGGAGGTCCAGTTGAAAGGCCTGTAGAAGCTAGAAGGGTGTTTAAGGCTGTATTTTGGAACCATTTTGAATAAAAGCTATAACTATGCGTCTATGCTTTGCTTGTAAATGTTCCTGGAATATCATTGAAGCGATCCAGTCCTTACTAATCATTGAAGAGATCCGGTCCTTACTTGGTATCAAAGCCATGGCATACTTTTAGCAATAGGTGTTATATGTTCAACACATCTTCTCCATGAATATCATGAGGAATCAAACTACTGTAAAAAAAAAGTAGAAAAGATGAATATGATATGCCATAACAATTGGACCTACTTAATAAATGGAAAATTCCTAAAGTCCAACCCAAATTGATATATCAAATGGGAACTTTTGAAAAATTGGGTCTCAAACAAATTGTTAAAACAACTGAAGATACTCATACTGTTGACAATGATCATGATACCTTCAGATTATTATCTAAAAATGATTTGGCTCCCTATAGAGAATATTATAGATTCTTGTATATTGGTTTAATACAAGTTGCTTTTAAACCATTGACTTTAAGAGGTCTACCTGAAAGCTTTATAGCAACTTTACAAATGGTAGAAACCAAGATTGAAAAAAGTCTCTTATAAGGACTGCTCAAACAAGCTTGGCTTATGGCCCTGTTTATTTTAATGTTTATCCTAGTTTGCAGATATCTCTGAATGACGAGAATTCTGTAAATGCTTTAATATTAAGCATTAACTTGCATGGTTATAATTATATGCCAAGTACTGAGGTTATATGTATTTGTTATATAATTTATTATAAACCTCTTTATACTTTAAATTCTATGTGTAAAATGATGGATTTTAAGAATGAGACTATTCTTATAGAAATAAATTTTGGTAGGTCCAAAGTTATTACTTGACGACCTACTAAATGAGATGAAATTGATTTTCTCAAAGAATGAATTCTTGAGGATGCAACTACTCCTCAAAATAATATTAATAGTGAAATTACATAGGTAGAACAGACGACAGGTAGAACAAACGACTGATGGTACTGTTAAAATCAGATTCTTTGATCCTATGCCTCTAATAAATTGAGCTGATAATCTGAGTGTTGCATCTAGATTAACTAGGTCAACATCTTCTTATATTTCTCTTGTAGATTATATTGTTAATTCTCCATCTAGAGCTTCTACTTCTCAAATAAGAGAAAGTAATAGATTTAATAATATTAGATTAGATAGAGATAATATTGCTAATGTTATTCCTGATATAAATCCAACTGAATTCGAAATGGATTTTTTCATAGGTTTAAAATGAATCAAAACAAAATTGATTTTAGTCCGGGATCACCGATAAGAAAAAGAATCTCAGATGAGTTCTTTAAACCAAGATGGGAACTTTTTAGAAATTGATTTTTTCAAAACTTTAATAAAGAAGAAAAGAATTTCTTTCAGGAAGAATTTTATAAAAATCTTTCTGTCCATAATAAAATTATTGCTTTTATTCCTTGATTTATGGCTAAACATGTGGATAGTTATATCACCGTGTTAACAAAAGACTACAAATTGACTACTGGTGAAATCACCACATCAGTCTTTCCTCTTCAACAATTTTTTTAAATTGAAAAAGATAATAAGGTAGTATATTTTACTGCATTTTC